>NC_137891.1:40597388-40796568 GCF_963455335.1 Martes martes
GGACACAAAATCAAAAACAAAAGAGGAGAAATAACAATTGATGCCACAGAATACAAAGGATTATAAGAGAATATCATGAAACATCATATGTCAACAAACTGGACAACCTAGGGAAAAAATGGATAAATTCCTAGAAACATAACCTCCCAAAACTGTATCAGGAAGAAATGGAACACTTGAACAGAACAACCAATAGCAATGAAATTAAATCAGCAGTCAAAAACTTCCCAGCAAAGTCCAGGACCAGATGGTTTCACAGCTGAATTATACCAAACATTAAAGAGTCAATACTTATACTTCTCAAACTATTCCAAAAAAACAGAAGAGGAAGGAGAGCTTCCAAATTCAATCTATGAGACCAGCATTACCCTGATACCACAACCAGATAAAAACACCACCAAAAAAAAAAAAAAAAAAAAAAAAAAAAAAAAAAAAACTACAGACTAATATCTCTGATAAACACAGATGCAAAAATCCTCAACAAAGTGGGTTTAGAAGGAACATACCTCAACATAATAAAGGCCTTATATAAAATATACACAGATAACATCATACACAATGGTGAAAAAATGAAACCTTTTCACTTAACATAAAAAGACAAGGATGTCCACTCTTACTACTTTTATTCCACATGATACTAGAAGTCCTAGCCACAGCAATTAGACAAGAAAAAGAAATAAAAGGCATCCAAATTGGTAAGGAAGAAGTAAAACTTTCACTATTTGCAAATAACATGATACAGTATATAGAAAACCCTGAAGACCCACCAAAAAATGACTAGAACTGATAAATGAATTCAGTTGGGTCACAGGGTAAAAAACAGTGTACAGAAATCCATTGCATTTCTAAACACTAATAATGAAGTAACAAAAAGAGAAATTAAGAGTATAATCCCATTTATAATGCATGAAAAATAATAAAATACCTAGGAATAAACTTAAACAAGGAGATAAAAGACCTGTACTCTGAAAACTATAAAATACTGATGAAAGAAATTGGAGATGATATAAACAAATGGAAAGATATTTCATGTTTATGGATTAGAAGAAAAAATATTAAAATGTCCATATTACTCGAAGTAATCTATAGACTTAACCCAACCCCTACCAAAATACCAACAGCATTTTTCATAGAACTAAACAAATAATTCTAAAATTTGTATGGAACACAGAAGACCCCAAAAGCCAAGCAATCTTGAAAAAAAGGAACTAAACTGGAGATAGCACAATCCCAGATTTTAATATATACTACAAAGCTATAGTAATCAAAACAGTATGGTAATGGCACAAATATAGACACATAGGTCAATGAAACTGAAAAGAGAGCCCAGAAATAAACCCATGATTATATGATCAATTAATCTTTGACAAAAGAGGAAAGAATATGCAATGGGAAAAAAGTATTCTCTCCAACAAATGGTTGGGAAAACTGGAAAGCTACATGCAAAAGAATGAAACTGGACCACTTTCTCACAATATATACAAAAATAAACTCAAAATGGAATAAAGACCTAAATGTGAGACCTGAAACCATAAAAATCCTAGAGGAGAGCACAGGCAGTAATTTTTCTGACATCAGCCATAGCTACATTTTTATAGATATGTGTCTCCTATGGCATGGGAAACAAAAACAAACATAAATGATTGGGACTGCATCAAAATAAAAAGCTTCTACACAGCAAAGGAATCAATCAACAAATATAAAAGACAAACTACTGAATCGGAGGATATACTTGCAAATGATATATCCAATAAGGGGTTAGTAACCAAAATAAATAAGGAATTTATACAATTCCCTACCAAAAAACAAATAATCCAATTAAAAAAGGGGCAGAAGACATGAACAGATACTTCTTCAAAGAAGACATATAGATGGCCAACAGACACATGAAAAGATGCTCAACATCATTCATTATCATAGAAATACAAATCAAAATCACAATAAGATATCACCTCACACCTATCAGAATGGCTACAATCAAAAATACAAGAAACAAGTGCTGGCAAGCAGAAGAAGATGGAACCCTTATGCACTATTGGTGAGAATGCAAACTGGGATAGCCAATGTGGAAAACAGTATGGAGATTCCACAAAAAAATTAAAAATAGAATTACCATGTCATCCAGTAATTCTACCACTGAGTTTTATCCAAAGAATATGAAAACACTAATTCCAAAAGATATATGCAGCCTTATGTTTATTGCATCATTATTTACAATAGCCAAATTATGGGGACAACTAAAGTGTTCATCGATAGATGAATGGATAAAGATATGATATCTGGGAAAATTACTCAGCCATAAAAAAAGAATGAAATCTTGCCATTTACAACAAAATGGACAGATCTAGAGGGCATAATGCTAAGTTAAATAAGTCAGAGAAAGAGACATACCTAGGTTTTCACTCATATGTGGAATTCAAACAAAACAAAGAAACAAAAATACAGACTCTTAAATATAGAGAACAAACTGGTGGTTCCCAAAGGGGAGGTGGATGGGAGAATGGGTGAAACAGATGAAGGGGATTAAGAGTACAGTTATCATGATGAGCGACTGAGTAATATATAGAATATATAGAAGTGTTGAATCGCTATATTATACACCTGAAACAAATATAACACTATGTGTTAGTTCTACTGGAATTAAAATTTTAAAAATAATGAATAAATGGGATGTTGCTGTACACATAAGTACACAAGACTCCAACAAAATTGTAGGCTTAGGCTTTGGGCTGCTGAACATTAAGTTTCTCATAGCACATAGTGTTAATCATGTGGTGTTATTTCAGTGCATTTAAGCTAGCTGGGAGGTTTTGGCAAAATAGAACATTCTCTTAGTTCAGATTCAAGTAACAAAGGTTACACAAATGCAGATTACATAACTTCACAGCTACATAATTTCACAGCAACATTTTTTTAAAGGCATGAAAATGTGCTGAGAAGTCCATTGATACACAGCATGCAGCAGGGTTTTCAAAGATCTTCTTTTGAATTCATATCTCATTAATTCATTTGGCAGTAGGGATTGGTCATAATCAGTGTGGGTTACAAATGTTTCAAGATCATCAGCCTTTCATTGAGTCACAAATATCACTGAAGGAGCCCCAGTTCTGTTCAAAAGCTGCATCTACTCCTTTAAGTCCACTGGTAGACACTAAACATGAACATTTGCCACCTAGAACTTTGGTCCAAAGTTTTATAAACAAGTCAAGGATAAAAAGTAGTGATATTTGCATAATCTTTCTTTACAAAATCTGGAAGAATGAAAGCTCACTACCTATTCTAGCAAGAGAATATGAAAATATTTCTTCAACACCACTGAAAATACTGCATCTTAACTAATTAACATTCTTGATTTCTTAATCTTTTCAGTTCAGCTGAGTTTTCTTTTAGAATAAATTTTGCCCCCTGATTATAAGGGCCATTCATGAATTCACCTGTCAGGGAGTCTTCAGCATTCTTCTGTGGGGTAAGACTCCTCATCATTCCATGGCTCCTCCTGCCAGCTCCAGTTCTGCCATCTCTCTTCTGTCCTACACTCTTAATGCAGTAGCCAATGTCTGGAAACCTGTATCCAAATTTTATCTTACTATTTTTTAAAGATTGTGTGCATGTATGTATGTATGTATGTATTTGAGAGAGAGTGTGAGAGAGAGTGAGTTGGGGGAGGAGCAGAGGGAGAGGGACAAGAATACTCTGGGCTAAGCCTGACGCAGGGCTGAATCCCAGACCCTGAGATCTTGACCTCAGCTGAAATCAAGAGAGATTCTTAACCAACTGAGCTACCAGGCACCTCTGTGCTCAAATTTTAAAATAAATAATCATAAGGGAACTTTCTCCCATAATGAAAATATTTGATATCTTGGTTTGAGCGATATCTTGGTTTGACCAATAGATAGAAGGGTGTATAGAACTTTCAAGACTCATTGACATAAATAATATCTATGCTTTCTTTGCCTTTACATTATATCCTTAAATGGACAAATAGCCTCTATGTCCACTAAAAAATTCTCTTTGGCAGGCATGATTTTATTTTCTTCAATGGAACATCCACCTCCCAGGGCAAAGCTGAAAGAAGCACAGACCCCATTTTCAGGGTGGGCTCTGTTAATTTGTGTTGGTGATGAAGGTTCCCGAAGAGAAATCTTATGACTCACACGGGACCCAAATCCAGAGATGACAACACATCTGAGATGAAAATGTCCAATGTAAAGCTTTATCATGTCTTCCCTCCAAAATACCTCATGTTCACATATAAAATGTTACGATGCCTTATACATGGTAGACGAAGAAACTTCTTCTGAAAACCCAGCCTTCTAACACTCAAGAGAGTCTCGCGAGAAGGTATAAGTAAGGATCTAACTCTAACGATGTTACCACATTCAAGCACCTGCCATAACCAGATGGTCTGCTTCTCATTCTACTTTCAAGTAATGGCAAGCATTTACTGAGCACTTTCTATGTGTTAGATGTAGCTCTAAATACTTGATTTGTATTATCTTAATCTTCACATCTTTATTTGTTACAGAGAAGAGCAAAAGGGCAGGTGGTTGGAGTGATTGCCTTATCTATATGACAACTTGTACTTCTTTCTCCTTTCCCACCATTCCCTCATGGAAGTCAAAGAAATGGGGATAAGCATGGTCTCTGAAGGGCAAGGCAAAAGCGGACAGGCACATAGGTCACTTCCATAGTTAAAATTAGAACGCAACCCAGAGGTGGCATGTGAAGGTCAGAGAAGCAAGCTCAGTTTACCTTGTAGGTACATTTTCTATAGAGAATTGGAAAACAACAATAAAACTGACTAACCAGTTTATCTGCTTTTTATTATCACCATGTGCTGACAATTCTAAACCATGTCAGTGAGAAGCTATTTTGTAAAAAAAAATCACTACTTGGTCTAAGTTCTGAACAATATTACAGTTTCTGATAAGTTTTGACATTAATATTCAAGCCTCAACTGAGTACATTTTTATTAATTTCTCTTAATACATATTGTACTATTCATGAAAGCTAATTTAGAAAACTCCTAGGTATACAGTCAGCCCTCAACAGACACAGACTCAGCTACACACATTTATTTTGAGACTAAGTTGGTAATAGTTCAGTATCTTTCAAGCTCACTTTGGGCACAATTCAACTCTCCAATCCCATGGTATTAAATATTCCTGTATTTGTGTAGTAGATTCAAAACAAACAATGATAGCAAGGGAATTGTAAAGGCAAAGAAATAGAATTTGAAATACTTTAATTCGGCATTCTGTGTAAGCACTTGAAGTTTTTGCTTTTTTGGAACTTTTGGAAAAAAATAATTCATTCACTCCAGTACCACTTACCTGTTGGAAAATACTGCAGAACATGGGTATAACAATGAAAAGTCTTTCCTAGGGCATTTGAAGCTATGCCCACAGTAAAGACAAAAGAAAAGATGGCACAAAAGGATTGACTCAAATTTTATTCTCTCTTCCATGAATTTTTTCTGTTAACTTTTTTTCTGGTGTAAAGCTTTAGGTGAAATCAGCCAAAAACAAAACTATTTGCAAACAACCAGAATCAGGCTTGAATCCTATACAGTGAGATATCAAGCTTTATAACTGATTCTTTTAGATCAGCTTACACATACCATATAAGGCTATTAAACATGCAAATATAAAGTATAAGGAAACAGGTATTTTGAAAAGGATCACATTCTGAAGAACACCAAGAGAAACCACAAAAGATGGGGGTCTTACATTGCCAAAAGCAATTAAACAGAAATATATGAATCCCTCAATCATTTTCACCAAGAACTAGACATTATTCTACAACCATGGGTCAAAAAAGTCAATGTCCTCTGTCATTAAGCCATTTTAAAGTAATTTTTGCAGAAAAATCCAAACTTCGTAAGTTTGTACTGGAAATAATAGAGATTTCTGGTAAATTTTCTAGTTTAAATATTTCAGTGGAAATGTTTCTACTGAGAAATGTATGAAAGCTACCAGAAATGTGCCTGAAGAAAAAAACCAGACATGAACAGTACTGCCTTTCCTGGGATATTCTGACAGATATTTTCATGAATTTCCACAGAACGCAGCCTTATCTGTGACTTTTCCTAGCTATTTGCATATCTTTGGATCACATAAAAAAACAAAATTAAGTGTAATAAAAAGTATTTTCCATCAATTATAAGTGAAGATAAGTTGACAAATTGTGTCTATACTGTCTATTGAGCATGAATATGCAAAGAAGATAAATTTGTCCTTGACAAATTTGTAGAAGGCTGAAAAATAGAAACTATTACTCAGTGCTGTTACTCAATGGTAATTAGGAAGGCCTATATTATACACTATACTATATTATATTGTACATTTTATACTGTATTATATAGTATAATATAGTATAACATACTATGCTATATACATATATACATATGCTATATTATATACATATACTATATTATAATAATGAATATTATTCACTACAGTTTTAGAACAATGTAGGTATAAGGATTTTTCTTTTCACCACAAAAATACATTAGTATAATTAAAAGTATTGGGGTGCTTGTGTGGCTCAGTAGGTTGAGTGTTAGAATATTGGTTTTGGCTCAGGTCATTATCTCAGGGTCCTGAGATCAAGCCACGCTCAGCAGGGAGTCTGCTTGGAATTCTGTCTCTCCCTCTCCTCCTCCCCACTACCTATCCACCCCCTGCTCTGTCTCTCTCAAATAAATAAATAAATCTTTAAAAAGTAATTAAAAGTATTAATCTATTACTTTTTCCTTTTTGGTGCTACAATATTTGGTTTCTTATTTAATTGGCTAGCATGATTATATATACATACAACAAGAAATAAAATTTTTACTGTGTCTCTTTTCGATTATTATTCAGCTGAATAATTAGTTTAGTATAGAGAAGAAAGAGATTTTTTAAAAAATGATCTCCTGTAAGTGATCACTCCTATAAGTGATTGTTTAAAAATGATCTCCTGTAAGTGATCTCCTATAAGACATATACTATATACATCATCACTGGAGCCAGGTATAAAAAGAGAGTTGAAGAAAGTAGAACGGAACTGTGGATAGGCATGTGCTCAGATTCAGATCATCGCCCAAATGCTCATGGTCAAAGTCAGTGGTGGCTCCAAAATTTCTACATAGAAGGCACTTTCTTAGAAGTGGCCATCTGTTTGGACAGGAAGTCAGAAGCCTTGTCTAAGGTTGAATTTTCTTAGCAAGGGCAGTTGTTTTACTTGCATGTTTATTTGGAGGCACTGGAGGTCAGGAGGAACAGGTGGAGAACAGGAGTCATAAGCTAGCCCTTCCTAATTGCCACTGAGTAACAGCATGGAGATGTACTAACTGACTAACTGCACAGGACTGGAGATTGGGGAACCTGTGCAAAATCCAGTTATGTAAGCTAGTCATGGGATCACAGACAAGTTTTCACTCTCAGTCTCCTCATCTGAAAAATGAGGGGGTTGGCCTAGATGGTCTCTAAAGCCCCTGCCAACCATAACATTCAATGGTTATGACTCATTTGCCATGGTAGTTTTAAACTATGGATGGCCCTAGATTTCTGCCAAACTTACAATGCATCAAAGTGAAGAGACAAACAGCCACTGAGCCAGAGACTATGAGTTAATGGCCAAGTTACATTTGGACAACTGAGAAAGTATCAGGTTCCTGTTTAAGAGACCAGGTGTTTTACATAGTGTGTGTTGTTCTTCCATAAACGTTGGCTTCTTAGATCATGTCTACATTCACAAGTCCTTCTGTAAACTGTGTCACTATCAACTTGCAACAAACACTAAAGTTTTTTCTTTCTGTGTCACCTGGAACTCCTTTAATCCCAATGGACAAAATTTGGTAAAAGTAACTTTTAAAATTGCTGCATATCAATCTAGTTTACACAACAAATATTTCCATATGGGCAGGAGTCAGTTTTCTGGTATTTGGAGGACGGGCCAAATCTCGGAGTGGTCTTTTAAATCAAAAACCAAATGTGGGGTGAGCTCATTCACTGGAACTTCATTAAGGAGAATTCATTTCACTTCCTTGGCATAAATTAAGCTGTAGTGAGCTAGTGAAAGATTCCACCACCTTTCACTGAGATGGTAAATTGAGCTCTGCAGGGGAGATCAGAGAAAGACTTAGGTCCTCTGGAGAATGTGAAAGAAGTGGGACCCAGTGGGGTATGTTGGTTTCCTGGCTGGAAGCCAGGAGAATCAGAGTGGCCACGGTGAGACTGCAGGCCTACAACCTTCAGTGAGAGAAGAACTGGTGAGAATCTCTGGACCTCACCCAGGCTACAGTGGAGGAAAGAAGAGAAGTGAGAGGACTGTCTTCAGGAGGAGGAGACATGACTACCATCACTGCCCTCTTCTCCAAGTGGAGACACCCCCAGTTAAGGTCAAGAAAGAGCCTGCTGAAGGTAACTCTGTCCCTGGTGAGTGCAGGCTGCATTCTGGGGCCTAAAGGCAAGAAACAGTCTCTATTTTCAGCTCCTTTTCCCAGTGAACCCTTTGAACATGGCCATTCCATGGGGTTCCTTCTCAGACTTTTATGCATCTCAGAGTCCCCATTACTCACAGCAGTTCCCTCACTCACATGTCTAAGTTAGGCACCACCTGTGTATTACCAAATCCTGGCACCACTCCTCAGCCTAGACCACTCTCCTGTGGAGAATAGGAAACCAACTCTCCTACCGAACATTCCTTAGACATCCCCAAAGCCTATCTGAATCCAAACTACGTACCTCTACTTTCACGCGTGCCCTGTTGTCCTCTCAGAAAATGGCATCCAAACACTCCCACTCACCTGCTTCAGAAACCTGAAAGTCAACCTCAATTTCCCTCACAACCCCAACCAATTAGTTTCAGCATCATATAGGGTTCATTTCCTTGTAGTCTCAAACCTATTTTTCCATTTCCTTTCCCACTGTCGCTGAATAGAGTTCCTCACATTTGCCTGCAAATTCCTACTGCCTAATCTTGTTCCTTCCAGTTAGTTCTCCATGTCTTCACAGAATGAGATTCCAAAATCATAAATACAATCTGGTTACCACCCTGCTTAAAACCCTTCAATGATGCCAAAACAAAGTCAAAAGGCAAATGACAAAATGGGAGGAAATATATATAGCATGTGTGGTAAAGAGTTAAAACCCCTCACATACATGGAGTGTCCATATATTGGTGAGAAGAAACAGTGCAACAGAAGGATGGGCAGAGACTATGAGCAGGCCTTCCATCCATTAGGAAATGATCAATAAACCTTTGAAATCTTCATGAGCTCTAGTTGTCAAACAAACATAAATCAAAAGAAGAGTGAGATTCTATTTTTTTACCTATAAGAGTGGCAAAAGTGAAGAGGATTGAGAACATCTAGGCCTCAGAGGGCATGTGGACTTACAGACTCATATATATTATCACAAGCTTTATGAAGAATAGTCTGACAGTATACAAATTTAAAAAGGAATAGGACCTTGGGGCCAGGTATCCCAACTAGGTCCCTTTGCAATAAAAAAGAGAAGCATCAATATGTAAGGATATCAGTATGAAAACAAAAACAAAACAAACAAACAAAAACAGAAACATACACTATGGAGTATTATGCCTCCATCAGAAAGGATGAATACCCAACTTTTGTAGCAACATGGATGGGACTGGAAGAGATTATGCTGAGTGAAATAAGTCAGGCAGAGAGAGTCAATTATCATATGGTTTCACTTATTTGTGGAGCATAACAAATAACATGGAGGACATGGGGAGATGGAGAGGAGAAGGGAGTTGAGGGAAGTTGGAAGGGGAGGTGAACCATGAGAGACTATGGACTCTGAAAAACAACCTGAGGGTTTTGAAGGGGCGGGTGGGGGGAGGTTGGGGGAACCAGGTGGTGGGTATTAGGGAGGGCACGGATTGCATGGAGCACTGGGTGTGGGGCAAAAAAAAATGAATACTGTTATGCTGAAAATAAAAAATAAATAAATAAATAAAAATTAAAAAAAAAAAAAAGAAACATACTCCTAAATACAGAGACCTGGTGGTTGCCAGAGGGGAAGGGATGGGGGATGTGGGACATAGGTGAAGGGGTTTAAGAAGTATAAACTTCTAGTCATAAAATAAATAAGTCACAGGGATGAAAACCACAGCATAGGTTATATAGTCAATAATACTGCAATAACTTTATATGGTGATATAGATGCTAACTAGACTCAAAATGGTGATCATTTCATAATGTACATAATCATCAAATCATGTTACACACTTGAAATTAATATTGGATGCCATCTATATTTCAGTTAAAATTAAAAAAATTTTAAGTGTTTAGTACATACTATTTGTAACAGCAGAAAAACTGGAAACGATCTGAATGACCATCAATAGAGGAGCCAAAGTACATTCATATTACGGAACAATATTATGCACTAATTTAAAAGAATGAATCAGATCTAAATATATTATTGTGAAAAGTATCCATAATGTATTCTTAAAAAGAAAAGCAGGCTATGAAGTAATATGCATAGCATTATTCCATATTTATAAAAACTAAGCAGTCATATATATTTGCATACAGTTATTTTAGAAGAAAGACATTAAAGGATATGTACTATGGGGTAAATGAAGGTGGAGCCTAGAGAAAGAGATTTTCTTTCTTTAAAATACACCTCAGATTACTCATTTCTACTTATCCCAGGATGCTGTTTATTTTCTTCATGGCATGCCATCATCACAGTCCATAATTAATTTCTTATGTTTACTTCTAAAATGGGTTTTATCTATCTCTTTCTGACAGAGCATAAATTTCCTTGAGGCCTAGACCCATACCCATCTTGTCCTCAGCACCACACAGGACTTGGCACTTTAGAATACGTATTAATTTGGTTTATTAACCATTCAGTGACTTGTGTAATTTAAAAAGAAATTAAAAAGTCAAACTCTATAATGGCATTTCAGTTTCTGAATAAAAGCTCAGAACACATTCATCACCTGGTTCCTGGCTTCCTAGGCAGCCTCATCTCCCAGCTCCCCACACAGTGCCCCCCCACCCCCATTCTTCCCCAGGAGTTCTTCAAGGCTAAGATTCCTTGAGGGCAGGGACCGTGTCTTATTGGCTTCTGGATCCTCATGCTTTATATAGTGGCCAACATGTTGTAGCTAATGACTGCTACAAATGCAAATGAGGGAGGGGGGACAACAACACAGCTTAGACCAGAAGTAGGGGATCCCCTTTTGAGAGTGGGCTGGGCTGCCAGTTACAAGCTCTGGGACCTTGGGAAAATCACTTATAAAGTGAACATAACCACATTAACCCCTTTATTAACCCCTTTGCTATGAGACAGCAAGTAGGTATACTGTAAACTTTTAAGAACTATACAGATACTGTTTTATTAACAGATCAACTTGGTATCACATTTATTTCTCAAAATCGAATATAATCTGTACCAGGTACCACTGAATGGTGAGAAATTCAATTTCTGTTGTTACTGGTGTTCCCTTCCATTTCTCCTAGGATCATTCAGAGGTACCAAGGGACTTCCCCTGGTCCTTGCATTTGGAGAGAGCCCTCTCATCTTTGGTCCATACCACTCTACAATTGTGTTTAAGTTCCAAGCTTCATAAAGACAGACGGCTCTGCACTTTGGGCCAAGCTGGGATATGCGGTTTTGCCCCAGCTAGGGACTCTGGCATCTGGAGGCAGAGCTGCCCAGATAATCCATGAAGTTTTCCCTGCCAGAGTCCTGGCAGCACTGTGAGGAGCCAGGATGCTGTTCATGGCCCAAGAGCCCACTCGTCTCCAGCTCTGGTAATAGTTTTCCCTTTCCCAAATCACCCACCATCTCCACCCTGCCAGCATGCTTTCCTTTCTCTCTGAACAACTGTAGCATAATCCCTTCACAGAGGGGTCTCCAAGCAACTTCTAAGACCCCTGAGATGAGGGAACACAAAGGGCTAGCTACTTTCTTGGAACCAAGATAAAGACAAAGTACAAATAGCCCTTGAAATTAGTCTGTTACTTTATTGTTACCAAAACAATAATCAGCATAGAAGAATGATAGCAATCTACTGGCATGCAATTGACAGCAGCTCCTATAAAAGCTTTCCGTTAAATGGCTCCCAAGACTACAGCTTATGAATTTGAAAAGGACCCTTGAGAGGGCTCACCCAATCCAAAGCATAAGGTAACTCCTTCCAATATTCTTAACACCATTGTTATGGTGGAAAGAAAACACTATGTGCAAGTCTTACTAGACAGTTCTGTTCTTAAAATAAAGTTGAAATTCACTGAAGAAATCTGCTGTCTTGCGTGCTCTATTTTCCAAGGAAGGAACATCTGCTTTAGAAGTTTCCAGGAGACTTTATCCCTCCTTTATTCTTAAGCTTGTGGGACCAGCTGTTCTCCAAGAGATTGTGTGATAGGTCTCTGTAAGGGCCTATTTAGCCAGAGCGGCTCCATCTCGGTTGAACAGCCATTTTGTTGTTTATGCAGTAAAACTTAAACTGACCCTGGGCCCCCCCCACCCCCCAGGGGACTTACTTAAAAGCAGGTGTGGGAAACTAGTAAAATATGGTCGACCAGTCCCAGATAACAGAGCCTAAATGCAAGGGTGGGTCAGGCCAGGTAGAGACATCCAATCACTATCTCCCTAAAAAAATGTGGGCCCTGCCTTTTGGGTGCCTTTTGGGCACCAATTCTGACCAAGGTGATAGGCTAGTTCAAATAGCTTCTATAGGGTGAATTGTAATTCAGTTGGCCATCCGTGTGTGACCTAGCATGACTATGCAACTTTCTCTGTGTGTTGCAATCTCATTGGCCACCTGTGTGCGGCCTGGCTCAACCACATGGCCTTTGCTCTATAAAAGTTAGTCTTTTATAGGCTGGGAGGGGTCACTCTCTCTGTAAGAGGTGGCCCCGACTGGTCGGTTTGATTCTCGATGCTTGGCTCAAAATAAAGCTTTGCTTGACCTTCACCTTGTATCAGTCTCGCTCCTTTGATCACGGACCCTAACAGTATCTGCTGTCTGTGAGCCGTGTTGACTTGTCAGTACTCCAAGAATTCTCAGTCAGGGTGCTGGCATTTTCAACAGAAGAGTCCCCTAATGAATGAATGAGCTATCCAGTGTCCCACCTGCCTTGGGATCTCATGCAAGGCCTTGCTACCTGCTATTATGCACACTGTACTTTTTTCTATGACATTTCACCACTATTTTGACAGCCAAGGTTATTACTATTTCCCTTCACGTTCAAGGTGCTTTCTTTCATGTTGCATCTCCTCACAGATTCAGGTAGGAAGTTGTGATACACAGACCTTAACTGATGCAAAGAAAATCTGGAAGCAGCCCCCTTGCCCACTGCCCAATGTGTATGCTGCTGCTACAATGTCCAGCCATGTGATGTTAGGCCAAGACACAAACTGGTCAAATATCAGACGCCTTGTCTTCAAATCAGGAGAGTAACTCCACATAATCTTAAAGCACGGCAGCTCGATCAGAGGCTACATTATATTACTTATGATAATGTTTCCACATGTAGAATCTCATGAGATTCCTTCCAGTTTTAAAATCTAATATCCTATATGGGGGGTTTAGTTTGTTTGGGTCTTAGCGTGCTCTTGACCAAATCAAAAATAATAATCCCTGTTTAAACCATGAGATTATTGAAAGAAGGAACAAATAAAATAAAACATGCAAACATATTTTGAAAGCTACAAAGTTTTGACCAAATTAAGATACTGTTGCTGTTTTTTTTTTAATGACTAGGGATCCTCTCTTTAAGGATTAACAAGCAAATAAAAATAAAAATAACCATAGTTATTTTCATATAACTGAACTTTAGCTTATTTGCCTTACTTACAAAATTGTTTCTTGGGCAAAAACTGTTTTTCTGAATTATCAAATAAAATAGTTAAGTAACTTTTGAGAGCTCCATTGCCCCCACACAATTTCAGTCAAAGCTACAGAGAAGAAATGTTTTATTATTCCATTTTTTCCTGGATTACAGGATGGCCTAACTCTATGATTTTCATCTGTGGTAAGGAAATACTTATAATCTATATCTTCTTACATCAACATATACACTTTATCATAATTACTTCCTCTAGTCTGAAATTTGGGTGCAAAATCAGGTGACATTCAGATCTGGACTATATTAAATACCTTTGGGTTTGATTGAGTTGGATTTGTAAACAAATGACTTTCCTAAAAACATGAAGTCATATAAAATCTTTTACTATTAATGCCTTGTTCTCTTCTGACACCATAAATAAACCTCATTTCCCCTCAAGGATTAGTGAGAAAAGCACATTTTGAAAAATCTCTCTTTCTGCAAAGATATTAGGTAATTGCTCTCCACTGCCTTGCCCTTGCTTCTCTTTAGGTCCTAATGAAGAAAGTAAACAATGTTTCAAGTCAAGCATGTCTTGGAGCTCAGTGTTTTAAGCAGACTTCTACTATCTTGGCATTTCTACAAAGTCTGTTACATGATTTACAATGAAACTGGCTGTGGTGAGGAGTTTAATCTCTACCAATGCCAGGCAAAATCAGCCTTGCAACATTTTAACTTCGCCTGCTATTACTTCTGACCCACTCTCCTTTCTAGCTTCCTATCATTTTTATTTGACTGCCATAGGAGCCTCCATTATGCTATACTGAGCATTCTCTCTTGTCTCTTTTTTCTTTCAAAACACATTTATGGTGTCTGCTATGGGCAGCGCACTGAGCCCATTTCTGTAAGATCTAGAAGGATCAGGAAAGATCAGCCCCCAAGTGGCACAGGGCAAATCTAATGCTCCCACAAGGTTAAAACTGATGAGAGATACAAATTGTGAAACGGTATTTGCAACATGGAAGACTTCTTGGAAGAGGGGTCTTTTAAACTGAAGAGTGAAAGATCAACAGAATTCAGACACGTTGGGATGGAGAAGAGAGCACCAGACAAAGGGAACAGGTGTGGGCAAAGGCAAGGAGTTGAGAAAATAGCCTAGCATGTGTACAGCCTGGAGCAATTCAGGTTGGCTAAATCATTAGGCCCCCAAAAGGAAGTCATGCAAATTATGGTTAGAAAGGTGGTTACTAGGTCCTGGGTACTTGTGGTTAGTATTATGATCATGCTGGGTTACTAAACAACTTAGAAATTTCTTCTCTCCCCTATTAACTGCTAGATTAAACCTCTATGCTAGGTGGAGGAAAGAAAGTAGACAAAAAAGAAAACAAAGAATAAATAAGTCGTGGTCCTACCCCTCAGGGAATTTAATAAAGGGGAGATACATGCAGAGATCTTTAAAGCATAGTGTGTTACAACAGCTATGGCCCCATTCTCCAGTATGGATCTCTGAAATGATATGAAAATACAATGTTTCTAGATGCTAAAACTCACCCAATTTTCTAAAAAGAATGCATCTGTCCCTAATAGAGGAACACTACATGACATTTATTCTGTGTATTTCATAGCAAGATCCCATTCTTTTTTACTTTCTTTCTCATGCCTACAGGTGCCAGAAAGATTTTTTAAAAATGTATAAAGCAAACTAATTAGGTTTGAAATTAAATTGAAAACAGTTGAAATTAAACTGAAATTAGTGGGAACTAATTTAATGAATTAGATTGAAAATAGTAGGGGTTCTGATAAAATGAAGCTTTAACTTGAGATAATTACAGATTCATACACAGTTGTGAGAAACGATACAAATGATACAATTATCCTATGTACACTTTACTGGGTTTTCCACAAAGGTAGCATCTTGAGAGACTATTTTATAACATTATAACATCACAACCAGAATGCTGACATTGATAGAGTCAGGATACAGAACATTTCCATCACCACAAGGGTCCCTTAAGTTACCTTTTTATAATTTCAACTACTTCCTGCCCTCACCTTCGCCTGACTCTCTGGCAATCCCTAGTCTACTCTCCATTTCCAAAATTTTGTCATTTCACAAATGTTATAGAAACAGAATCACAGTAGGGGTGCCTGGGTGACTCAGCCAGTTGAGCATCCAACTCTTGGTTTCAGGGTCATGAGACTGAGCCTTGTGTTGGGCTCCATGCTCCATGGGGAGTCAGCTTGTCCTTCTCCCTCCTCCTCTGCCCCCCTGCTCGTGCATGCCCATGTGCGCTCTCTCTCTCAAACAAATAAATAAAATAAAATAAAATAAAATAAAATCACGGTATATAAACTTTCCAGATTGTTTTTCTCCCCCTCACTCTGGATTATTTTCTGGAGAGTTATCAATATTGTTACATTTATCAATATTTTGTTCTTTTTTATTGCTGAGTAATATTCCATGGTAGGAATTTACCACAGTTGGTTTAACCATTCACCCATTTAAACATATCTGTATTGTTTCAAAATTTTGGCTGTTATGAATAGAGCTGCTATAAACATTCATGTATATGTTTTTGTATAACCAAAATATTTCATTTCTCTGGGATAAATGCCCAGGAGTGCAATTACTGAGTTCTATGCTAGTTACATGTTTGGATTTTTGAGAAACTGCCAAACTGTTTTCCAGAATGGCTATACCATTTTACATTCCTGACAGCAATGTATGAGTGTGCCAATTTCTCTGTACTTTTGTCAGCATTTGATGTCACTGTTTTTTATTTTACCCTTTTAACATGTTTGTAGTAATATCTCATTGTAGTTTTAATTTGCATTTTAACCATATTTCAGTGTGTTTCTTTGCCATCTGTGTATCCTCTTTGATAAATGTTTCTTTATGTCTTTTGCTCATTCTCCAATTGGATTTTATTTTTGTTTGATGTTTTGTTGTTTGTTTTTTTTTTTTAACTGCTGAGTTCTGAGACTCTTTCATATATCCTAGTAAGAAATATATCCTCCTTTGTAAGAAATGTAGTTTGAAGTATTTTCAGCCAGTTTGTAGCTTGTCTTTCATTCTCTTAGTCTTCCACAGAACATTAGGCTTTTTTTTATGTAGTCTAATTTATCCAATTTGCTATTTATAGATCACGCTTTTGGTGTTAAACCTAAGGACTTTTTGCCTAGCTCTAGTTTTCAGAGATTTTTTTCCTTTATTGTTTCCAAGATTATTATAGATTTATATTTATATTTTTGAGTTAAATTTTATATAAAATATAAGGCCCAGGGTGGGGTTCATTTTTTTGTGTCTGGATATCTACTTGCTCTGATACAATTTGCTTTTGCACCTTTGTCAAAAACTAGTTGGGAATATTTATGTGCATCTACTTTTGGGTTCTCTATTTTATCATGTTTATTGATGTGTTTATCCCACTCATATCACACAGTCTCGAATACTGTATTATACAATTAGTCTTGAAAATGGGTAGATTGATTCCTCCCATGGTATTCTTCTTTTCAAATATATAAGCTATTCTAGTCCCTCTGACTTTCCATACAATTTTTGACTAATCTTTTCTACATCTTCAAAAATTATGTTGGGATTTTGAATTGCATTAAAATTCAATGTCTGACATCTTTAGTATGTTAGCTCTTCCAATCCATGAACATACAACATCTCCATTTATTTAGACCTTCTTTTACTTTTTTCATCAATGTTTTGTACTTGTCAGTCTATAAGTCTTGTATATGTTCTGTTAGGTTTACCGCCAAGTATTTTTCAGCAACTGTAAAAGATATTATACCTTTAGGGGTGCCTGGGTGGCTCAGTGCGTTAGAGCCTCTGCCGTCGGCTCAGGTCATGATCCCAGCGTCCTGGGATCAAGCCCCTCATTGGGCTCTCTGCTCCACAGGGAGCCTGCTTCCTGCTCTCTTTCTGCCTGCCTCTCTGTCTACTTGTGATCTCTGTCAAATAAATAAATAAAATATTTTTTAAAATTGTATTTTTAATTCCAGTGTCTGTATGTTCATTGCTACTACACTGAAATATGATTTTTGTGTGTGTGTTTGTCTTGTTTCCTATGACTTTACGAAACTTAGTAAGTTTTAGGAGTTTTTTTGCAGATTCTTTTGAACTCTCTACATAGACAATCATATCATCTGCAAATTGGGGCAATGATATTTCTTCTTTTCCAATCGGTGTGCTTTTTTAGTTCCTTTTCTTGCCTTATTGCACTAACTAGAACTTCCAGTGCTCTCTTGAATAAAAGTGGTAAGAGAAATCGTCCTTGTCTTGTTCCTGATCTGTTGTGCAAAGTATTCAGCTTTTCACCATTAAGTATAACGCTAGCTATAGGTTTTTGTAAATGTTCTTTATCAACTTGAAGAAGTTCCTCGCTATTCTATTTTTCTGGACATTTTTATCATGAATGTTTTTATTTTTTAACATCACATGTGCTGAACAAAATCCATCTGCAGGATATTTTCAGCCTTTATGCCAGCTTCTTGCAATCTCTACAATGAGTTTTTCCAGATCTTGATTTTTCCCAAACACTTCAAAGTAAGAGGGGAAAATAAAATGAAAGCAGCTAGTAAATGCACAATAGGCTAATAATCTTCATTAACTTTCTTAAATTATTGTTTTTGTCCATGTTTATTTAAAGTTCCACCCAGCTGAGACTATCTCCTATGTTCAAACAGCAGCATCTTCCCTTTCTTTTTATTATCTTTTAATTAATTAATTAATTTCAGAGAGAGTGTATGTGAGTACACATTAGCAGGGGAGAGGGAGAGAGAGAATCATAAGCAAGCTCTGAACTCAGCACAGAGCCCAACGCAGGGCTAGATCCCACCACCCTGAGATCACAACCTCAGCTGAAATCAAGAGTCAGATGCTTAACCATCTGAGTAATCCAGGCACCCTCAGCATCTCCCCTTCTAAGACAGTCATTTCATGCTAATCCCAGGGACACCATTCCCATCTGATAAATGGTATCATGGAAATAACAGATTTTTTTCTTCTCCCTCTTAGTTCTCCTCCCCCTCAACACACACCATCCTTGGCCTTTTGTTGTCAAAGGACTTAGACCTTGGCCAAGACTTTAGTAAGGCTCTTAGTGGTCACTCCTCACAAGGTCTCCAAATTGAAATGCATAAATTCAAATTAATAAGGAAGTTAAATACAAGGAATCTTAGCCAAGAATAGACTAAACTTAGAAAGACTAAAATATGATACAAACTAGAAATGGGGAAGAGAAAAAGAGGACTAAGAAAAGATTGTTTATGGGATAATTGCTCTTTATCTCAGTATGTTTTCTGAATGAATCTACCTTAAAGTAAAACCATCTGAAAATACCAAAGACCTATCTCAAAAATGAAATCCTATGAAAACAGAAAATATATGCTAATTCTTAACTTAGTCTATGAATTATTCTTTTTTTTTAAGATTTTATTTATTTATTTGACAGATGGAGATCCAAGTAGGCAGAGAAGCAGGCAGAGAGACAGGAGGAAGCAGGATCCCTGCTGAGTAGGGAGCCCGATGCGGGGCTCGATCCCAGGACGCTGGGATCACGACCTGAGCCGAAGGCAGAGGCTTTAACCCACTGAGCCACCCAGGCACCCCTCTATGAATTATTCTTGAGCTTCAGTTAAAGTTCTATGGGCTCCAGCTAAATGGTTGTATAAGACAAGGAGTTTCCTCTCAAAACTAATATATTTAGAGAATTTATAATCAAGTGAGAGAGTCATTCTCTCCAAGACTTCCCTTTAAGGACACAGATTTTGTGTTTACTTTCGTCTGTAAGAATCAAGAACAGAGAGAATACCCTTGGTCACCTCTCAACATCAGGTTTTGCCATTACTTAAGTGAGTCTTACCATCCAGCCATTCAACATTTTAATCTTTCCCATTACAGCATGTAATTATAATAAAGTCTTTCTGAACTGCATTTTGAACTCTCTATTCTGAGGCAAGCAATCTTTGTCAATTTATCCTAACTTTTTTTAAAAACTTCTATCCTAAGTGGTACAGATTGAGTAATTCTTCTGATCTCATAGGGCCATGGGTCTTGGTAATGCCATGTCCATTTCAGTTCGATTAACTCCGAATGAAGGAGAGAGTTCTGCTTTGGATACTTGGCAATGTAACCATAAACAGAAGACTAATCTTTCAATAATACAAGTTTAAGAAAATAAGAGGTGACTGGAACTCTGTTGTAATGAAATTGCCCGTGCATGGCAGTTTCAGGAAGGGTTTTTTTCTTCTGGGAAAGCCGGGAGAACCACACCACCTCTACCCAATGAAAGTAATTGAGTGAATGATTTCACTTGTTTCTTCTTTGGACTGAATTAGGTCGTGGCCATCTGTGGAGTGTGCTAAATACCTTAGGGGAAGAAGGCTGTTTTCTCATGTCATTTATGTAATGGCTGTGTTGTCACTTGCCACCTTTGAGCAAAATCAATATGTAGCAGAAGTTGGGCCAGGTTTTCCACAGCTGAAGTAAAGTAGGGAATTGGGGCAATTGTTCAGTTAAATTGAGCACATTTTTAAAAAGCAACACTTTACTTCAAATTACTCAAATGCTTCAGGGAACATTTCTAATTGCCCTGGACTAACACTTTTCTTCAGCTATTGACATCTGGCCACCAAGCCTCTTGCTGGAGCCACAACCAAATATAAATGGGTGAGGAGTTTTTAGAGGGGTGCTTTCTCTCCAAATATTGGAAGAGTGGTCAGGAATAAGAAGAATTTGACTGTTCTTCATGAAACTGAAAGACAGAATTAGGATGATACTGGGCAAGATCTACCAAGGAGGCAGGTTTAAGCTCAGTTGAGAGGAGCTCCAAATTTTCCAATGATAAAATGGGCTTTCTTGGGAAGTATTAAGTTGTCTGTAGCTGGAAATGTTCAAGGAAAGGATTGAATCAGTGTTTCTCAAACTGTGGGTCACAACTGACTAAAGAGTTATGAAATCAATTTATGAGTTATGACCAGCATTTTTAAGAAATTGGAAAGCAATGGAATGAAATTGGATGGGATGGAACAGAAGAGAATAAGAAATATAGAGCACTGCAATAGAAATTAGTATTGCTTTGTGAAACTCCATTTCTAATTACTTTTGTGAGTGTGTGTACACACATATAGACATTTGTACTGGGTCACAACATAAAATGTGGTTTTAGTGTGGACTATAGTCTAAAATGTTGAAAAAATACTGGATTATACATCTAGTTGAGGGGATGTAAGTATTGGACAGGAGTGATTGAACTACGTGACTATTAAGACCTAGTTCAAAAAGAAAAGCACAATCAATTAAAAGGGTCTCAATCTCCATAAGCTAAAAAGAAATAAGTTCTCTAAAAATATGTAACTGTTCAGGGCGCCTGGGTGGCTCAGTGGGTTAAAGCCTCTCTGCCTTCGGCTCAGGTCATGATCCCAGAGTCCTGGGATCGAGCCCCGCATCGGGATCTCTGCTCAGCAGGGATCCTGCTTCCTCCCCTCTCTCTCTGCCTGCTTCTCTGCCTACTTGTGATCTCTGTCTGTCAAATAAATAAATAAAATCTTAAAAAAAAAATATGTAACTGTTCTAATCCCGAGCCTGGAAAAAAATTCCCCCCACCCCGAGTCTTCATACAGAAAATACTATATAAGGTAATTTTTAATATGTTATTACAATAAACACAATGACAATTTTCATAGGACTTTTTTTTATGATGCCCCAAAATATGAGTTCATGGCATCATACCAAAGCAATGGTCAGAAATCAGGTCTAGGGGCACCTGGGTGGCTCAGTGGGTTAAGCATCTGCCATCAGCTCAGGTCATGATCCCAGGGTCCTGGGATCGAGCCTCACATAGGGTTCCCTGCTCAGCAGGGAACTTTGCCTCTCCCTCTCCATCTGCCTCTCCACCTGCTCATGGTCTCTCTCTCTCTCAAATACATAAATAAAGTTAAAAAAAAAAAAAAGAAATCGGGTCTAAAGAAAGCCAATACAACTATTCATCCAACACAATTATTCAAATGATCTGATTTATTAAAGGGCAGATATAAGCTTGAATTTGCTGATCTACAACGTAGTTAAGATCATACCATCAGGGAAAACATGTTAAGTGACCAGCAAATCATATTAATGGGCAAACAATGGCTGCTTCTCTGCCTGTTCTAGAAAAGTCTTACGCCTTTTCATTTAGAGCTTTCAACATGTATCAAATATATTATTGATAGTTGTTTGGACAGGTTTTTCTATCTGTCCCTCTCTTTCACCACCATCACATAGAGTAAGCTCCTCAAGGATATAGTAAGGACATTATGTATTTTACTCTCTCAAGCCAGCAGAATACATAGAATGCAGTAGGTGCTCAGTAAATGCTTAATGAATAAAAGAAAGAACTTACAATGACATCCAAGAGAATCCAACCATCTGGGGTGACAGGATGAAGAATAACCAAGAGAAAAGAGAAGACTTGAGTTCAGGAAGTTTTGCATTCAATAAAGCAAGAGATTTCTCAGACAATTCAAGGAGGGCAAGCTCAATTTAGACATAGAAAGAATAAAAGTACTTTGTTTCCAGATCCCATTCTCTAAGATCTCAATAGAGACAAGAACTCCTAAGGGTCACCTCTTTGTCTAGATTCTGTATCATTCTAATATAAAAATGTAAACATTTTTATATTAGAATAAATATGTAAATGTAAACATTTTTATATGCTTTAGAAATTTGTTGCCCTAAAACAACTAGTATCAGAATAAACTTCTACCCAGAATATTCAGGAGGGAGTTAAGGTAGAAGAGGTATGTAGAGAAAGGACAGGAAGGAGAGGGACTTTATCTAGTAAAGAAGATCAGAAGTTCCTTCAAGAACTGTTGGCAGAGAAGGCCATGCTGCTCCAGTAGAAAGAGTATTTCTCAGTTTTGTAAACCAGCCAGCTCCCTGTGTCCCTTTAAGGCATTAAAATCAAATATGTTCCAATGAGGGAGTGGTTTCTAGTCATTAGAAAAAAGGACTCAGAGCCAGATTTTTTACATTTTCATTCTTGGCTTTGCCACACAATCTCACTGTAGCCCTGGCAAACTTTCCCTCTTACCATTTTGAGGCCTCTTTTGACACATCTGTGAAATGTATGTGTCAGAGTGTGTAAGGGGTGAATGACATCAAACTGCAAATGGGAACCACGGTTCCAGTGGAGAAATGGTCTAGGCATTAATGAACATCATATTCAAATGAAGGAGTGAGTGTTTGAAAATTACAGGAGAGATCATTAGAATCCAAGCAGCATATACTGTTTTACAAAATAGGATAGCACTATTCATTCATTCATATAGGAGAGCTCCAGGCAAGATACGAAACCAGGTTAACATAAAAACACAAAACTTACACAGAGCACCAAAGACACCAGAATTTAAGATTCTCGGTGTCCACCTGTAACTGTCATTGTTTCTGTCTTTTGGAACCAACTACAATTTTTTTTTAAATTTAGATTGGGAAAGACCACTTGAGGTCATTAAGTTCAGCCTTTCTGCCGAAATA
The DNA here is from genome assembly GCF_963455335.1 of Martes martes. Lineage (NCBI taxonomy): Eukaryota > Metazoa > Chordata > Mammalia > Carnivora > Mustelidae > Martes > Martes martes. The sequence continues at coordinate 40,620,707 of NC_137891.1, forward strand.
CGAATATTCACCTACAATCTTCTTGCAGGTAGTCATTCAAATTCTATGTGAACGTTCCCAGTGACAAAGAGCTTACCATCTTTCAAAGAGCCCATCATTTGTGAATACTCTAGCAATCAGAAAATGATTCCTCATACTAAGTCTTACACAGTTCTCTCTTCTCTTTGTGCTAACAGAACCAGGCAATAAGAAGATAGTCAACTTATCTTCAATAAGAACAGAGTAAACTGTTTAGTTTTCCCTGAAAATTGAGAGTTTCCCAGGATGAAGGACTTTTTGGTACCAAAACCAGAATGATCAGTTGCCTTAATTAAGAAAATAAAGATTATCATCATATGGTTTCACTTACTTGTGGAGCATAAGGAATAACACAGAGGACATTGGGAGATGGAGAGGAGAAGTGAGTTGGGGGAAATTGGAGGGGGAGACAAACCGTGAGAGACTGTGGTCTCTGAGAAACAAACTGAGGGTTTGGGGGGAGGAGTTGGGTGAGTCTGGTGGTGGGTATTAAGGAGGGCACGTATTGCATGGAGCACTGGGTGTGGTGCATAAACAATGAATTCTAGAACACTGAAAAGAAATAATATAAAATAAAATTTAAAATAAAAAAAGAAAAGAAAAGAAAATAGAGGTGAAATTACCAGAAGTTTCAAGAGGATTCCATATATTTACTCTCCCATCAGACAACTATCTTCTTGGACAGTATGTCTTTTAGCTAAGTATTCTCTCTCAGATTAGAGGATTGAAGGAAATTGTGGGGCTGTGTCTTAACATAACTGGCTCTTCCAGGATTACATTTCTTAAGTCATTTTTATACAACCTTCCTTGGGTAAAACTGCTTTAGTGTTCTAGAGGGACTACAATAAAGGACACCCTGATTTAGTCAATGAAGACTACATAAGAATATCATATACTATAGACAATGATGTGTCCTCACATAAAAACACTTGTAACTCAGATTAACAGTAAAATAGTCGACCTGGAGAACTCAAATAGGAAAAAAATAGGTAAGAGAGCCTTGGTGTGTCTTTGAAATGGCATTCTCAAGTTAGAAAACTCCAACTGAGCAATTCCATCTTCAAAAAGTACTAAATCTTCCTATAATAGAAGAACTAGTATCCATTAAAGTACCCCCACTGCTGTTTGAGGGAATTATAATCCTAGATTTGTTCAGAAACAATTTGTTCCATAAGGTAAAAGAGCCCCAGGATATCCATTCTCAGGATAGATTCTGAGAATCACAGAAGCAAGCTAGTGCAGTTCAGCCTGGGAGCTGGTTGCTTAGGGAATGATGTTAAAATTAGAAGGATTCTATAAGAATGTTCTGATAAGGACTGAGAGCAATACTAAAAATGAAAGAAGAAGGAACCTAGGAAAATAGGGGAGTTCATATACGGGGACCTTCAACTCTATAGGTGTAAAAGTCATAAAACCATATATAACAGCCATTTAAAAATCCATTAAACAGTTACAGAGTCAAGGTTCCCAGAGTGAACAATATCTATTTTCCCTGAGGGGAGGAAGGATCTCAGTTCCTGGTTTCTTGCCTGAAAAACCAATGTGGGGAAGAAGTAGGAAGAGAAGATAAACACATGTAGGGATTCATGTACAAGGAAATACGAACTTGCTCTAACTTGTGAGCAGCTTTAGTTTGCAGAAAAGCCATCAAGGTGCAGCTTCTCCCTTAACAACTCATTTTCCTACAGGGTTAAAAGTAAGAAGGCCATTCAGCATGAATTTTTTTTTTTAATCTCAAATTTTATCTGCAAATACAAATTGGCCGTTTAGCACCAACGGACTTGCAAGGACTCCATTTGGAATAATGATGAAGTTCAAAAGGTTAATCAAGTTATTAACATTTTAAAAGAAGGGAAATTTTCTTTCCCAGATGGCTTAACAGGTGACTCCTATAAATTACACAGTACATTACAGCGGGCATCCGCTAGCCCGGTTATAGTAGAGAGTCTGTCAACATTTCCATTAGAAAGCCCTATTTTCAGAGTTTATAACTCAGCCATAAAACTCTGCTCCAAGCTGAGCCTTGGCTTTCTAGTTGAATTCTCAGCTCAGCGGCAAGCTCTTTTCTTTTCTTTTTTCTCCTTCATCTTCTCCATCCCCATCCACTCCTCTGTCCCCCTCCTCCTCTTTTCCATGACAAAAAAAATTTTTTTTAATCATTGCTCTAAATTAACTAAGTTAGAGGAGGACTTGTGCATAGGGAAGTCTTTCAACCACTTCATATTTAAGGACATCTTTTTTAATGCTCAGGTATTGAGATTTTTTTTTTCCAGAAACTGTTAGGAATCAAGATGTTTCTAATCAAGGCCTGTGTTGGAGTTCTTCAAACCATAATGAAGATGTGTAAGCCATTAGCATTTGAGTGGGGGAAGGTTTTCAGGAGAGAGGATTTTATCTTAGAGGTTTCACCTTGTTTCTTGAATTCCAAATGTCTACATTTAATTCCGTCCCCTAAAGGTAACTGCAATGGCATATATCCCATTATTTCATCAACATGTGCACAGGGCTTTGGAGAACACAGCCTCAGCACAGCAACTTCCAGATGGCCAGTATGTGTGTTTACAGGCCACCAGGGTGGAGAGGAGACAACATGCAAAATACTAAGTGACAAAGAAGGTGCACAAGTGACGAGCGGAGGTCTGCAGTTCCAAGTCTGGTCAGTCACAGCCTGGGGAGTTTTTATGGCCTATTCAAGGCTGTGGCGCAGACTAAACAAAGTTTCCTTTACTTTCACCATGACATCCTTGAAGACCAGGCCAGAAGGTGGGGAAGACTAACGCACACAGCCAACTCTGCTCAAAGGAGAGACTGCGGCTTCACTGTGAAAGCTCTGTGGCAGACCTTGGAGCTTCATGCCCAGGGCCCCCCCCATCAAAACTCTATCTCAGACAGAAAGTTAAGCCACACAGGAATTTCTCTGCTAATGCAGGAGAGGGAGGGGGAAGTTCCAGGAATATGACTGAAACACTCTCAGAGGAACAAGAAGAACAGAGCGGGTCAGAGTGGCACTTGAACAAGTCTCCTCCCAAGACCCAGACCAAGGAGGGTGTATCTGAAAACGGTTCAGAGAGAAGGTGGTCTTTCTCGTCATGTCAGCATCTGTCTTGATGCCAACTGAGCAGCTCCTAAAATTAGGCATCACCTCCCACCTGGAGGGGAGATGGCCCAGGGGCAAAGGGTAGCTCATTTCCCTCTTTACCCAGGCAGAGACCTATCAACCTCCTCCCACATCAAAACAGGAGACTGCAGCTGTTGGATTGTCCAGGGAGTAGCATTTTGGCTTGAGAAATGTTCCGATGGAAGGTGCTAAGATTTATCTACTGAGTTCGCCCCAGGCACATCTGTTGAAGAACCTCACTCACATATCCACTTCTCCCAGCCGATCGCCTTCTCATATGTTTTTCATATTTTTTTTTGTTAATATGCTTGCTCATTAGCAAAGGTATTTGGCTTGGAGGAAAACCGTACCCCTTTACAGCTCATCTTTTCCTCCTCTTGAGTCCCATACTCATGTCATAATATTTGAGTTTGTGATATACATCACCATCATTTCCATAGCAATGGAAACAGCACCCCCTGTGAAAACAGGATTTGCGATTCAGTGAAAGAAAAAGAACTGAAAAGAACTTCAGAGAACAGCTGGACCAGCCTCCTGCCATAGACAGGTACATAGCAAGGCAGACCAAGGACTGTTTTCGATCAGCACACTCCACTCACACGCAGAGCACACCCCTACTCACTGCTCTGGAACTAGGTGTCTGACCGTGTCTCTGCTGCACAAACTAGCCAAGAGATTCAGATGGCAAGAACTACATCTTGGCCGCATTTTCCCTTGAGCATCTTAGCTGATGCTGAGAATCGTGGGTACTTCAGTGAGTTTGGTGAATGACACAGATGCTGTATGTTGAGCCTGTAATCAGCTTTACAGCCAAGATTCGCTTATGATGTGTCTAAGCATCCTCTGTCATAATTGAAAGATACTGAAACTCTGATTTTCTATATGAAAGAAGTAAATTGTTCAAGGATATCCACAAAATAATTATTCATTTTAATGCCTGAGATAACTTACTGATTCACCACCTCATTCTTTTTTTTTTTTTTAAAGATTTTATTTATTTATTTGACAGACAGAGATCACAAGTAGGCAGAGAGGCAGGCAGAGAGAGAGAGAAGGAAGCAGACTCCCTGCTGAGCAGAAAGCCCGACGTGGGGCTCGATCCCAGGACCCTAGGATCATGACCCGAGCCGAAGGCAGCGGCTTAACCCACTGAGCCACCCAGGTGCCCCCCACCTCATTCTTTTATTGTTCTTCTTAAAACCCAGCAAATTCATCTTCATAACAATTCACTTTCTGCTAGGACATTCCCAATGTACCCTATGTCTCTTTTAAGTATTAAATTCTATTGTAGTGGGGCTATACGAAAAAGCTTATTGGAAAAAAAAAAAAGAAGAAATGAAAAGTAACACCATGAAAAGGTAGAACTGTAACATCTTTTTGTTTTACTCCAGTGGACTTGTTTTATGTTTTGAACGAACTGGAAATCATAATCAAATTAACGTAAAGCAGAAGCGATTAGTGTTGGGGGCTAGGGAGGAAGTTTTACTATAATAAAATCTATTTCATCTAAAAAAAAAATTCTAATTGTAACTCAAAACACTGAGTGAGGATTCTGTAAGCCTCAATTCTAGTCTGGCCATCACTTACTGAGTGACCCTCACCAGGACACACAACTGCTCTGGGCCTGTTTCCTCATTCATAAGATCCCTGAATACCTCACAAGGGTCATTGTGAAGAATAAATAAAATAATGCACACAAATGTCTGTGAAATTCTTAATTGTATACAAGTGGCAATTATGTGTGTTACTAAAATTATTCAGGTAAGGGTGTTCCCAGTGCCTAACACAGTGGACTTCTTGCCAGCTTGGTGGTTACCAGCCCGGAATGATGGTTTCCAGTAACAATCTCACATTTGTTAAAGAAAACTAGAGCCAGACAGTAAAGCAGCAAAAATAGATTTCATTCAGAAACTATTGCAATAGGGGCAAAGAGACCTCAGTAGAGAACTGGGCTCAATTCCGAATACAAGAGGAACAAGTGGGGATTTATAGCCAAGGAGGGGGTTGGTGAATGGAAAATTACTAAGAGAAGATACCAAGGGTAGGGGGAGTTCTTGTTTATCTGACCTAATGGGATTCTTGCTGAAGGCAGGCCCATATCAAAGATGGGGGATTCTCTCTAGACTGAATTAGCAAGATTCTTGCTGACTGGGGCTGTGTAGGCCACACAAGGACTACAAGGGTGGAGGTAGGGACTGGGCCCAGGTCAAGGCCTAATGGAGAGGAGGGCTGAGGGAAGCCTACGTGAAGTTTGGTCAAGAACAGAGTTTTGTCACATTACTGAGTAATACTCAGTTTTAGGCTGTGGTTCTCCTCACGAGTCTGCTTTTGACTATACTTGTGCCACTTGTCACCATTCTCCTTTTTTTAAATATATATGTATCTGCTTCCTGGGCCCTAGTTTAGGCATCAGATACAGATGAGAAAGCAAGCCACGGATTGAAATAAATGTAAATATGTAGGTTCTGATTTATAGACTAAGAACATTCCAAACTTAACTTTCTTTAAAGGAGAAGCCACCTCTCTTATTTCTTCTCCTTCAGTTTTCCCTCACTTCCCCTATAGTCCTCTGCAAATAAGAGAGGGAGAAAAACCATATAAGACTCTTGACTCGGGGAAACAAACTGAGGGTTATGGAAAGGGAGGTGGGTGGGGGGTGGGGTAATTCGGTGATGGGTAATAAGGAGGGCATGTGATATGATGAGCGCTGGGTGTTTTATATAACTAATGAATCACTGAACACTATATCAAAAAAAAAAAAAAAGAAAAGCCACTTGAAGTATTTTTTCACCCCAATAAATGATGAATTTTCTGTAATAAATTTTTTCCCTTTTACTAAAGTATAATCTGCCCCCTAACCCCACCAACTTCAGCAAAAATGACAACTGACCAGATCCAAACTGAAATTTTTATTTGCTGACCCTTGTATGTCATCACAAAATTCCACTGTAACCCAGACTCATTATCTGATTGGAGCCTCTGAGTTTCTTTTAGACCAATTTCATAGATAGACCCAGTATGTGTCCAAGAGCCCTGGAGCTAGCCATTCATCAGACTGACAGATGCAGATATACTGACAATCAACCTTTTAGCCAAATGACCATATACTTTTTGGCACTACTGCTTTCAAGCTTTTTAACCCAAGAGCCCTAGAAGGCTTTGACCATCTTTCTGTTCCTCTCCTGCCACTTCGATCGAAGAGGCAATTTTCTTCTTCTCTGTCCATCACATAGCAGTTAGATTATAAAGAATGTTTTCCCCTCCTCTTTTGCCTCATATATCCGAAATCATTCTTCTGCCTCCTCTTTTCCCTTCATTAAGTATGCATTTTCACTTCACATTGGTCTCTTGGGGTTTTTTGTCCAGATCTGGGATTCTGCATATTGCTGCAGCTCCCTGCCCTCCTTCACAATGCCTAATTGGATCAGTGACGAGGATAAGATCCATAAGTGGGCAGGGGGGTTTGCTATAGGTGTTTTAAGTCCTGACAACCCACAGGAAGAAGCAAGAATCCCAAAGGCCATAAGTGAATTGATCATGTAAGGTATGACCTACTGCTAGACAGTTTAAGGAACTTGCTTTCTGATTCCAAATTCTGTATTCTTTCTGCTAAACTAAATAGATTTGCTGTCCCATTCATCTTCCTTTTTTCCATTTCCATTCTTCTTCCCATGGTTTCATTCACTACCAATTTTAAATCAACAATGTAAGTGTTCAACCCCTTAACTTCCCTTTTCCTCCATTTTTATCCTCACCATTCACCGTACCACTCCCCAAAGCCTGCATTTCCTTCCTTAGGTTTAATATAGTCCCAAAGATTTATCCTGCCTTGAGAAATCACTGGACAAACAAAATGAAATCTGGAGCAGATAGCAGATCCAAGTTTTGGGAGCTGTGAAACATATACATTTTGAGAGATACCTTTAAGAGAAATAATCCAAAATTACTAATATAAAACTAGGCAGACATATAGTTATTTATTTAGAATGAGAAAAGAAATTAGAACTACAAATTTTAAAAGCTAACAAAAATCACAAAATCCAGAAAGTCACCAAAATATTTTTAACTGACTGACACAACTGTGTATTTTTTTTTCTACATCTTTTCGATGTTACTCAGTTACCTCTTCATATGATAAGAACATTGTGATATTTTCAATATAGAAATTTTTTAAAAGATTTATTTATTTTAGAGAGAGACAGAAAGAGTATGAGTGGGGGTGGGGGGCAGAAGGAGAGGAAGAGGGAGAGAAGCAGACTCCCCATAGAGCCTGATGCAGGGCTCAATCTCAGGACCCTGAGATCATGACCTGAGCCAAAATCAAAAGTTGGATGCTTAACCAACTGAGCCACCCAGTCACCCCTCTACATGGAAAAATTTTCTGATTTTTTTCCTCTACAGCAATTGTTCAAAATTAATTTTGTATACTTAGTAGTTTAGAATAGTTTATTTTGGCTTCGTAACTATTAATGATAATACTATCCTAAGATGCTATACATTAGAATGCTTAAAATATAAAATGTCGCTTTATACTACAGCTACTGTTTGTGTCCTACAAACATAGAAATTCTGACAAATTCTATTCTGTGCAGTCCTCATAAATAAAAATACTATGCAGTGCCTTTATAATTGCATGCAGTATGTCAAAGAACATAATCATCAAGAGAAAGAACTTCCATTTCGTTTAAGCACTGATAAGAATTAAATCTATTGCTTGCAATTTTACACATCTACAGTTTGAAAGACTTTCCCACAGCTTGTAGCCCCCTACAATTTAAACTGTTCCTTCTCCATACCACATGCTTCTCATGCTGGGAAGAGCTGTGGACTAAGGCTTCTCTTCCTGCAACTTCAGATTAAAACACCAGGGAATTCATTTCAGTGAGCAATGGGCATATACTTATATTATTTCCACATGCTACAGCTAGAAAACTAGTCATGGAGTAGACTGAAAATCATAAATTTATCTTACAAAACCCAAACTAAGTGAACCCTAACACAACTTCCACTTAGCTGGATCCCTAAAATGTCCATAGCTCTTCCATTACCATCTAGTGTGAGGAAAAGAAGAAAAGGGGAAATTCAGAATGGAGAGAGGCACTGGTCTTAGCCAATTACAGTTAAATTAGTCTACCTTTAAAATTTTTACAAAAACTAGGACTACATAAACACATTATTGGGTTCCTCTCAAGGTTTGAAATATAAATTTTATTCCCTTCCAGGTAAATCTGCCTCTGGTAGTTAGGCACCAAGCCAGCTTCCCTAAACAATCTTCAAGTTACTTTAGAATGAAAGGTATAACCAACAAAAATTGAAAGCAGGGTTATCTTAAAAATGCTTTAATAGGATTAAATCTTGTTGATGAAGCTACTGAATCCAGTAGACTCTAGAGTCCTTGACAACAGGTCATTTTATTGTCTTTTTATCTGTAGATAAATACTTATATGATATACCTGTAAAAGTGCTCAACACAAGTTTTGTAATGAATGAATGAATACATGAATTAACAAATGCTACGAAAACCCAACATTTGAAAATATATCCTTGGTAAATAAAATAGAATGTGAGGTAAGGAAGGACAGATTCACAGTACCTAAGACTGTAATGACTGCCCCACACCTGTCAGAGATGATGTAATTCAAATGATAGTGTTTTCAAACAGAGACTGTTGTTGTTTGATAGTGAACAATTTCTATTCAATAGTGAACAACAGTTTCTATCCAAACAAAAATGTTTTTAAGCCCTCAGGGATGTGAATTCAAAATGGAAATGGATTTGGAATAAACATAAAACATTTTGCCATCTGTTGCCCTGCTGAGTTACTGAAGAATATCCTCCTCAAATGTTCATATTTTCAGATTAATTGGTCCATGGCTGCCAGACATGAAGAAGAAAGAAAATCTGAAACTGAGTGATTCCACTAAGCTGTAAAAGATGCACTACAAAGACACTGCTATTTGGAGATGGAGTTGTGGATTAAAAGTGGAGTCAAACCAGGGGGAACATTCCTAGGTTGTCAGAACATTTTATCCAACAATTAATCATAAGCAGCACATTCCAATAATTTTGATTAATTTAATGCTTAATATGTTTTTAATCTCAAAATTTCTACCAAAATATATTTACTTCACATTCCTCATCTTCAGAGAATCATCTTTTAAATTTTAATAAGCGTCAGGAATTTGATGAAGAATTTGGAGTAATGTAAGGAAAAGATAAAGGGGATAGAATGAGAGACAAATGAAATGAGTGAGATTTCCAAAATAGCAGCAAACAAAGAGAGGAGAATAAAGTAATCAAAGAAAGCTAGAACTGCTTCTTATATTTTAGTCATGCCTTTCCTCTGAGGATATAGCACAAAACAAGCTCCAATCTACTCAAAGCTAAAGAAAACAATACAAAGTTGGTCTCACTCCTGTACATCTCTACCTCTCACTGCCTCCAGAGTTCCTGGTGGCTTCCTGAGAGCCCAAGATGAAGAGCCAGTTCCACAAGTCTTGTGGATCATTTCCCAGAAGGCCCACTTGGGTGTCACCTCACCAGTAATCATGGAGGGAATTTTCAAGGCTTCACCACTGGAGATTAGGTTGTGATGGAGAAGGGGGACAGGCCTTACAGCACCCAGAGCTCAGATCTTAGCAGACCAAATTCCTCCTCGCAGTGATACCAGTTAGAGATCCCAGCCAGCCGCACTGCCCATCTATAGAGACAAGCCAGTGGCCCCATCCAGTTAGGAAACTTGGTGTGCAGTTCTGCCTGGTTCAGGAGCCTGAACAACAAGCCCTGCCAGCCTTGGAGCTTATTCTGCCACCTCACCCAGAGAAGGAAGTTAATTCACAGCCCCACCTACTGCTAGGTGCAGTTGCTTCCCTGCCTGACCACGAAACCTTGCAAGAGCACCTGGAAAGCTAGGTAGCCCAGCAGCACTTGAACAGAAAGCCCAGCCAGCAGTTCTGCCTATGTGCAGAGCTCAGCTGGTGGCTCTGTCTGGCTGGGTAGCTCAGTGCACAGGTCTGCATAATTTGGTTTGCTGGCCAGTGAGATGTGCCAGTCTTGGAGCCTGCTCTGCTCCCTGTCCAGGCAGGTAAGATGATCCTGCCCATTACTGAGTATACACCTCAGTTTTATCCAATCAGGAAACCTCACCAGAGCACCCAGGAGCCCACTTGCAGAGTTACCCAAGGAAAGAGTGCAGACACAGCAGCTCTGCCCATCTGCAGAGCTAAGATATTGGCCCTGTTTGGCCAGGGAAGTCTGTGAACTCTTCTGCCTAATTTTGGTCCCCAGCCAATGAGTTCTACTAGCCCTGAAGTCTGTTATATAGCCCCAACCAGGCAGAGAAGCAAATCTGAAGCCCTGTCTAGGGCTGAATATAGCCTCCAGCCCTGCCTGACCAGGAACTCTTACCAAGAATACCTGGGAAGCTGCATAGTCCATCTGACAGCCCCACCAACAATAGCACCCAAACAGAGAGCCCAGCCCAACTAGTGGCTCTACCCATCTGCAGAGCCAAGATAACAGTCCCATATTGCCAGGAAGCAGGTCCCCCACCATCAAGGTTTAATGGCTATGGAGTCCATCCCACCACCCCACACAGGCAGGGAGGAAAGTTCACAGCCTCACTCAAGGGCTGATTATAATATCCAGTCCCACATGATTGAGAAGAATAATCAGAGAATCCAGTCAACTGCAAAACTATCATACAGTCTTGCTTGAGCAGAGAACTAAGGAAGAAGTCTTATCCTACTATTCTCAGCCAGTGGCACTCCTTTAAACCTCAGTGCTTGGGCAGTAGCCTCACCAAATAGAGACCCTGATAGCAAACACCACCTGCCCAAAAACACTACAAGTTGACCAGTCCAGAACCCTAAAGTGAGATGACTGGTGAAGGACTATCTCTGCCAGAGTAAACCTATAAAGTCTGGAGGAGGAACCCACTTCCTCATATGCCCAGATACCAATGCAAGATATCAAGGATCACAAAGAATCAGGTAAACATGACACCAAGAAAGGAAATAAATACATCTCCAATAACAGAGCCTAAAGAAATGGAGATCTATAAACAGACAATACAGAAAATTCTCTCAAGAAGTTTAGTGAACTTAAGAGCTGAATAAGACAATGACTGAGTTGAACATTTGAATAGAGAGCTTCAACAACAGACTTGATCAAACAGAGAGAAGAATCAGTGAATCAGAAGATAGGTCATTTGGAATTATCCAGCCAGAGGAACAAGAAGAAAAAAGAATGAGTAAGAGTGAAGAATACCTATAGAACTTATGGGACATCATCAAGAAAACAATGTACACATTATGGGAAACCATATACACATGATGGGAATTCCAAGAGGAGGAAAGAAAGGGACAAAAGAAGTATATTTAAAGCAGTAATGGTTGAAAATTTCCCAAACCTGGAACAAAAAATAGACACCCAGATTCATGAGGTCCAGAAGACTCCAAGTAAGTTGAACCTGGAAAGGACCAAACTGAGACACATTATAATTATCAAAAATAAAAGACAAAGAGATAAATTTGAAAGTAACAAGAGAAATTTCATATACAAGGTAACCCCCAGAAGACTTTGTTTAGATTTCTCAACAGAAACTTTGCAGGTCAGGAGAGAATGAGATGATATATTCAAAATACTCAAAGGAAAAAAAAAAACAAACTATAAACTAAGAAAACTATACCCAGCAAAGCTGTCCTTCAGAAATGAAGGAAAGATACTTTCCCAAACAAACAAAAGACGGAGTTTATCACCACTAGATCTGCCTCACAAGATATGCTAAAGAGAGTTCTTCAAGCATAAAGAGTGCTAATATCATCAAAACATATGAAAGAAGGTGTAAAAAACACTGATAATAGTAAATATATGTTCAAAGTTAGATTATCTAATATTGCAAAGGCAGTGAATAATTCACTTACAACTCTAGTTTAAAAGTTAAAAAACATAGTAAAAATATTCACAACTAAAATAATTTTTATTGCATACAAAAAATAAAAAATAGGTAAGTTGGGGGCACCTGGGTGGCTGAGTCAGTTAAGTGTCTGCTTTTAGCTCAGGTCATAATCTCAGGGTTTTGGGATCAAGACCTGCATGGGGCTCCCTACTCAGTGAAGAGTCTGCTTCTCCCTCTCCCTTTGTGCTCCCTCTGTGCACACACTTGCTCTTTCTCTCTCTCTCTCAAATAAATAAATAAAATCTTCTTAAAAATTAAGTAAACTGGATATCAATCAATAACCTACAATGTGAGAGGTGAGAGAAAAGCAAAAGCATGAAGTTTAGAAATGCTTTAAACTTGTCATCAGCTTAAAATGTTATAAATATGGTAAGTTATGTGACTCCATAGAAACCACAAACAATGTATAGTAGTTATGTGAAAGATTATGTAAATGAATCAAAACACACTACTACAAAAAGTCATCAAATCACAAGACAGAAAATAAGGAGTAAGGAACAAAGAATCTACAAAACACTCAGAAAACAATTAACAAAATAGTAATAAGTCCTTGCTATCAATAATTACTTTAAATATAAATGGAGTAAATTCTCTAATCAAAAGACATCAAACAGATGAATGGATTTAAAATAAAAAAAGCAAACTAGATCCAACAATATGCTCCCTACAAGAGACAGAGTTTAGCTTTAAGACACACATGGACTGAGAATGAAGGGATGGGAAAACATATTTCAAGCAAATGAGAACCAAGAGAAAGCTGAGGTATTTATATTTATAATAGGCAAAACAGACTTTAATGGTCAAAAGAGACAAAGAAGATCATTACATAATGATAAAGGGGTCAATCCATCCTAATAAGATATGATAATTGTAAATATTTAAGCACTCAATATAGGAGCACCTAAATTTATAAAACAAATACTAACAGAACTAAGAGAAGACATAAATAGCAATACAGTACTAGTTGGAACTTTATTATTCCTTTCTCAACAATGCATAGATCATCCTTACAGAAAATCAATAAGGAGACAGATTTGAACAATTCTATAGACCAAATGAACCTAACAGACATATACAGAACATGCCATCATACAAAAACAGAATACACGTTCTTCTCAAGCATACATGAAACATTTTCTAGGACAACTCATATGTTAGGCCACAAAACAAACCTTGGCAAATTTAAGAAGATTAAAATCATACAAATTATCTTTTATGACCACAATAATATGAAAGTAGAAATCAATAACAGGAAGAAAACCAGAAAATTTACAAACCATGGAAAATAAACAACATACTCCTAAACAACCAATAAATCAAAGAAGAAATTAAAAGGGAAATTAAAAAAAGCTTCTGGGTCAAACAAAAATGGAAGACACACTATCCCAAAATATATGAAATACAACAGAAGTGATCCTAAGAAATAAGTTTATAGGAAAGAGAAAAAGAGTTCACAAATAAAAAAAGCTAACTTAACACCTCATGGAACTAGGAAAAAAGAACCAACTAAGCCCAAAGTTAGAAGGAAAGAAATAATAAAGATCAGAGAATAAATGCAATAAAGAACACAAATATAAAGTAACAAAACTAAGAGTTCTTTGAAAAAATTAACAAAATGGGCAATCCTTTAGCTATACTAACCAAGAAAAAAAGAGTGAGGGCCCAAATAAATAAAATTATAAATGGAAGAGAAGACATTATAACTGATACCACAGAAATGCAAAGGATCACAATGGACTACTATGAACAACTAACGTCCAACAAACTAGGTAACCTAAATAGATAAATTCCCAAAAATAACAACCTACCAAGATGAATCATGAAGGAACAGTAAATCTCAACAGACCAATAATGAGTGAGGAGATTGAATCAGTAATTTAAAACCTCTCAACAATGAAAAGCCCAGACGGTTTCCCTGGTGAATACGACCAAACATTTAAAGAATTAATATCAACCCTTCTCAAACTCTTCCAAAAATTGAAGAGGAGGGAACACTCCCAAAGTCATTTTATAAAGCCAGCGTTGCCCTGATACAAAAGCTAGGTAAGGACACAAGAAAAGAAAATGACAGCCAATATGTCTGATGAATACAAATGCAAAAATTCCCAACAAAATACTAGGAAGCCAAATTCAAAACACATTAAAAGGATCATATGCCATGATGAATAGGAATTTATCCCTCAAATGCAAAAATGGTTTAACATATACAAATCAATAAATGTGATACATCACATTAATAAAATGAAAGATAAAAAATATATGATTATCTCAATAGATGCAGAAAAAAGCATTTGACAAAAATTAACAATCATTCAGAATTTTTTTTAAAGCCTCTCAACAAATGGTATAGAATGAATGTACCTTGATGTAATCAAGGCTATATATAACAAGCCCATAACTAATACAATACTCCATGATGAATGTTGAAAGCTTTTTCTCTAAGATCAGGAACAAGACAAGGATATCCAACCTCACCACTCCTATTCAATATAGTAATAGAAGTGTAGTCAAAGTAATCAAGCAAGGGAAAAAAAGGGAAATAAAATGTATCAGAATTGGAAAGAAACAAATAATTTTATCTCTTTTTCCAGATGACATGATTTTACATGTAGAAAATATTAAAGATGCCACCAAAAAACTGTTACAACTAATACATGAATTCAGTAAAGTTGAAGGATAGGAAATAACCAAACTAAAATTAGTTACATTTCTAGCCAAAGCAATCTTGAGAAAGAAAAACAAATCTGGAGGTATCACAATCTCAAATTTCAAGGTATACCACAAAGCTATAGTAATCAAAACAATATGGTACTGGCACAAAAACAGACATAGAGATCAACAGAAGAGGATAGAAAGCCCAAAAATAAACCCATACTTACATGGTCAATTAATCCATGACAAAAGGAGGCAAGTATATAATGTGGAAAAGATAGTCTTGCCAATAATTGTGCTTGGAAAATTGAACAGCTACATGCAAAATTATGAAACCAGACCATTTTCTTACACCATACACAAAAATAAACTCAAAATGGATTAAAGACCTAAATATGGGACCTATAACCATAAAACTCCTTAAAGAAAGCATATTCATTAATCTCTTTGACATTATCCTCAGCAACATTTCTCCAGATATGTTTCCTCAGGCAAAGCAAACAACAACAAAAATAATCTACTAGGACTATCCCGGAATAAAAAGATTTTCACAGCAAAGGAAACCATCTACACAATGAAAAGGCAATCTACTGAATGGGGGAAGATATTTCTAAATGATATCCAATAAGGGGTTAACATCTAAGATATATTTTTAAAGCTTGCACAACTCAACACCAAAAAATATGTGGTCAAAAAATGAGCGGGGGACCTAAAGAGACATTTTTCTAGGCAGCCAACAGGAAAAGATGCTCAACATCACAAATCATCAGGGAAATGCAAATCAAAATCACAATGAGATATCACCTCACACCTGTCAAAATGGCCTAATATCAAAAATACAAGAAATAACAAATGTTAGTGAGGATGTGGAGAAAAGGGAACCTTGTGCTCCGTTGGTGGAAATGTAAATTGGTGCAAGCACTGTGGAAGTTCCTTAAAAAACTAAAAACAGAAATTCCATGTGCTTGGTACTTCTACTAGTAGATATCCACCCAAAGAAAGTGAAAACACAGGGCGCCTGGGTGGCTCAGGGGGTTAAAGCCTCTGCCTTCGGCTCGGGTCGTGATCCCAGAGTCCTGGGGTCGAGCCCCGTATCGGGCTCTCTGCTCAGCAGGGAGCCTGCTTCCTCCTCTCTCTCTGCCTGCCTCTCTGCCTACTTGTGATCTCTGTCTGTCAAATTAATAAATTTAAGAAAAAATCTTTAAAAAGAAAGTGAAAACACTGATCATATATATATACACACATGTATACATGTATACATGTGTATGTGTATTGTATGTATATGAGTGTGTGTGTGTGTGTGCGTGTGTGTGTGTGTATCCCCAAAAGATATATGGACCCTTATGTATATTACAGCATTATTTATAATAGCCCAGATATGGAAGCAACCCAAGTGCCCATCAACAGATGAAGGGATAAAGAGATGTCCTGTGTGTGTGTGTGTGTGTGTGTGTGTGTGTGTATGTATGTTCAAAGACAGATACCATATTATTTTAGTTATATGTGGAATCAGACAAACACAACAAATGAATAATCAAAGCAGAAACAGACCCATAAAAACAGAGAACATACTGGTGATTGCCAAAGGGGCAGGGATTGAGTGGATGGGCAAAACAGATGAAGGGACTTAAGAGATACAAACTCCCAGTTATAAAATAAATAGGGCATAGAGATGAAAAGAATAGCATGGAGACCATAATCAATAATATTGTGATAATGTTGTATGGTGACAGATTTTAACTCTACTTATCCTGGTGAGCATAGCTTAATGCACAGAATTGTCCAATTACTATGCTGTACACTGAAACTAATATAACATTGTATGTCAACTATACTTCAATTTAAAAAATAAATTAGTTGTGTTTCTATACACTAACAACAAATTATCTGAAAAATAAAACAATCCTATTTATAATGGCATCAAAAATAATAAAATACTTAGGGATAAATTAAAACAAGGAGGTGAAAGATCTCGACACTGAAAACTAAGAAATTAATGAAAGAAACTGGAAAAGAATTAATATTGTTAAAGTGTCTGTTCTACCTAAAGCCACCCATTGAATCAGTGTAATCCCAACTGAGATTCCAATGCCATTTTTCATGTAAATAGAAAAAAAAAAGCCACAAGGAGTAGTGGGTGGAGGAACTGGGTGAAGGTGATCAGAAGGTACAAACTTCCAGTTATGGGAAAAATAATTTCTGAGAATATAATGCACAGGATGGTGACTATGGTTAACAATACTGTATAGTAGGTTTGAAAGTTGCTGAGAGAGTAGATCTTAAATGTCCTCATCACAAGAAAAATCTGTAACTGAAGTGACATTAACTTACTGTGATAAGCATTTCACAATATATACATATAATAAATCATTATGTGGTATGCCTTAAACTTATACAATGCTATGTCAGTTATATCTCAAGGAAACTGAAAAGAAACTAAAAACTAAAAAAAAAAAAACTTTTAAATAAGTAAATAAAAGAAAATAATGAAAGAAAAGATTTGAACAGGATACTTTGCCAATGAAGATACATGGAGCAAATAGCACGTGAAAAGAATGATGCTTAACATTAGTTGTAAGGGAAATGAATATTAAAGCCACCTTGAGATACTCTTGCATACCTATTAGATAGGCTTTTTAAAAAAAGATATTTACCAAATACTGCTGGTGAGGATAAGAAGAAAAACATTATGATAAGTTAAAAAAAAAAAAAAGCCAAACTCAAAAGGCTATTATATAATATATGACATTGCAGAAAAGGCAAAACAAGAACAGAAATCGTATCAGGAAAGGAGAAGGGAGTTGAGGGAAACTGGAGGGGGACATGAACCATGAGAGACTATGGACTCTGAAAAACAATCTGAGGGTTTTGAAGGGACGGGGGTGGGAGGTTGGGGGAGCCAGGTGGTGGGTATTATGGAGGGCACATATTGCATGGAGCACTGGGTGTGTTGCATAAACAATGAATTCTGTTACACTGAAAAGAAATTCAATTCAAAAAAAAAAAGAAATCATATCAGTGGTCATCAGGGGTTAGGACAGGAGAAGGAATTATCTACAAAGGAACTTGAAGGAAGCTTACAGGATGATGGGAATGTTCTGTGTCTTTGCCATGGAGGCAACTGCATGACTGTGTAAGTTTTTCCAAATTCATCAAACTATATGGAAAAAGGGTAAATTTTACAATATGTAAACTGTACCTTAGTAAACCAAAGAAGACATTACAATAAATCCAAAATTAAATGCATATAAATCACTCTGTGAATCATGATTTTAATGACATTTACTCAAATCAGGGCAGAATTCAGGGCATTATTTGAATTACTGAAATTTTTTTGTGATGGATTTTCAGATGAATAGAATACATTTTCCTAAAATGTTTACTGCAAATAAAAGTTGTTCAAAAGTGAGACTTCAGGGGTGCCTGGGTGGCTCAGTGGGTTAAAGCCTCTGTCTTTGGCTCAGGTCATGATCCCAGGGTCCTGGGATCGAGCCCCAAATCGGCTCTCTGCTCGGCAGGGACCCTGCTTCCCCCTCTCTCTCTGCCTACTTGTGATATCTGTCTGTCAAATAAATAAATAAAAATCTTTTTTTAAAAAAAAGAGTCTTTAAAAAAAAAAGTGAGACTTCATTTAGTATTACTATCACCAATTAGCATATACGGTAATTATCTGTGGCATAATTTAATATTCATTGAGGCAAATATTCAAGAAACATATCCTGAGTGTAACTAGACTATAGCTTGAAAGTACTCACTTCTCCCCAGTTCTGGACCAGTAGGATATGCTTCAGACTTCTTCAATAAATTTTCATAAGGCATGATCAGACGAGATCAAATCTTAGAAAAATAACTTCAAACTTAGCTTCAACCGGTCCATAACAGTAAGATTGTTTAATATTAGAAAAGAGTATCATACAGTATAGCAGCATTACGAAGATGGTAATTAATATACCTAGAACAAGTGAAACCTACCAAAGACATTTTTTGTTGTTGAATAAATGAATAATAATTGTCTTGATAGTACAATTTAAAAAGGCTTTTCATTTTCAGGTGTGTTATCAGGGCTTCATTATAGAACATATTGTCAAGATTAGTGACATGTGGATATCAATGGTGTTTTTCAAACACCAACTGCCAGTATTTTCTGGTAAACGCCAATTTTCACACAACAAATTAACTAAACATAACACAATTTCGGGAGATAAGAATATCAGCATAATTCACCCAAATTATAAAAATGGCAACACTTAAAATTATGCACATTATTTCACCATTTCATAAAACTTCTCTTTAAACCTTTACAAACTTTCCCAGAGTAAAAAGATTCCTCAAAACCTCATGATAACATTAAACTACAAAATTCACTCTGGAAATGCGGGGAGTTATTTTTCAAATTTTTGCCTTAAGATTTTTTTTTAAGTCTGTGAAAATATATAGTGAGGAGTGTGTTGAGAAAGGTGGAGAAAAAAAGAGCTTCTGGTTGATGGATTCAATATGTCTGAAAACACTTCAATAATGTAAAGAAAAAACTTCAAGAGCAAGAATTTTTATAAATGGAAGACTTTCAGCAAGATGGACAGGTGAGCAGTTCTTGCATCAATTGTACCCACAGGAGAAAGGTCTCAAAGAAAGCTAGTTGATAGAATCTTCTGTAAGACAGAGTTGGCTACATCCAAAGATTCATCTTTTACTAGAACAATGTCGTAAGAGTCCATGCACTTTTTTAAAAGCTCTTCCACCCTATCATTTAGATATCCAATTTTCAGAATGTGTTCAACATTAGCTACTCCGTCTGCCATTCTTATATCCCCTTGAGAATCTCCCAGCAGAATTAGTTGCTATTGTCTTTTCATCAATTGAAATATTCTGTATTCTTCAAGGCACCATCATGTTTGTTAAATAAAGAAATTAGTTTGCCTTTAAATCCTTTGAGCACCCCCATTATCATCAAAATCCATGAAGCTGGACACTACTGTGATGTTTGGGTGATAAATGCTAGCCTGACGGATTACCTCCTCCAGCATATCACCAATACCAGCTGAAAATATGAACACAGGGATACTGTATTATTGGAGTTTATCAAAGAAATTCTCATACTCTTCCTTGAGCATAACATCAGATTCTGCCACCATGTGATTTAATATACCATTCAACAAGCAAACTATGTGATCTAGTATACCATTCTACCATATAGGGTTACTTCTCTTCTACAGTAAGAACAGGATCAATTTTAATAGCGTATTATTTCTTTAGTTGCAGTATCTTTTTTCAGCATTTATCTGTAACTAGCTTACTGTTGTCACTGATATAACAACATGTTGGGCATCTTTTCCATTCACAGGAAAATCTACTCAGTGTCATATCAAAGTATGTTACTACCTGAAGTTTGGCCCCCTCTCCCTTAATAAGACCACAGATAATCTCTTCTACTCTTAACAGGGTTCTTATTTCGAACTGGACCTCTCTGGAATTATTGCATCATTTTCACATGTATAGCAGAATCTTGATTAGGCATTTTTTGGTTATCCAATCTTCCTTAAGACTCTTGAGTTCTTTTGTACTTGAATTTGTCTTAGGATAACAGCACAGGTGATAAGCAATATCCAGAGATGCAGGGCTTGGATACAGACATCTTGATGATCTTGGTCTTCCACGTTGTCTTTCTCTTTAAGGTACATATGTACTGGGCCAGGACCCCCCACCCTCTTGCCACCAGGGTGCACACACTAGTGCTTGCCACCACATCTATCTTTGCCACAGCCACCTGGTCCATGAATGGGTGTCCTGCACCTCCCAGCCAGAAAAGAAAAATTCAAAGATATTTTTAATGGTCCAGATATTATAACTCTCAGATCACTCAAAAGCAAAACGATAAAAATGTAATGTAAGACCCAAGAACATTACTTAACAGTGAACAGAAGAAGCAAGTTATATACATGGTATTTTTAGTTATAATCTCTCTGCTGAAGGATACCTCAGACTGGAATCCAATGACCTTAGGTACTAGTCTTATCTATACCAATGCAGTTTCCCTACTGCTCATATCCATCTTCAAAATAATTAAATAACCCAGCAATTTCAATAAGGTTTTACTGTAAATATGACCTCACCAATGCTTCCTAAGTTCCCAAAGATAAGCAATCTATACAGGGTTGGCTTCATGGACATGCCACTTATGCATTCAGGTGCATAGATTAGAAGGGCCTAAAGTTGGTTTCATGCTGTCACTATATTGAAAACTCTTCACGATTTAACAAGGACCCCATATTTTAATTCTGTAGTGGGCCCCATGAATTATGTACCTGGTACTAATTATAAATACCAAAACCGACATGAGGATTCTAAGTTACTCTTTACATATAGTCACTTGTGCCATGCATTTGACAAAAAACTAATCAAATTTACCTTCAAACGCTTTAGTTAAAAAATTAAAGCTGGAAAACCAGCAAGTTGGACTCATATAGTACCTAGGAACCTCTAGTAAGATAGGCATGTTGCAAGGATAATTCATCTGTTTCAGAGTTTGGAACTTCCACTTCCTGCTCTAGTAAAATAGGGTAAAGAGAAAACTAGATAGACTTTCCTCTCAGGTGATCAACAGTCTTCGTATGGGAGCACATATTTAAACTTGGTTTTCTCTGAATTTTCATTTTATTCTATGATTCTTCCTCCTAAAAAGTTTTATATATTAATTTATTCATTCATTCATTCAATGTCTGATGAGTACCAAATATATGCCAGGCATTTTGCGCAACACTAGACAGACAATATAAAACAAGATTGAATAAAAAATAAAACAAGAAAACAGTCTCCTTCCACAAGAAACTTAAGGTCATCAAATCAATCACACCTAATTTTCTCATTTATAGTCTTCATAATTTTGTAATATTTTCTCCCAGGGTATTAATTTCTAATCTATGAATCTAGAGGAACAATAAGATACATACCAGCTTTTTCAATAGCAAAATAATAGAAGTGTACCTTTTAAAACATCAGCTTTTACTATTTAATAATGAAAGTTGGCTGGAAAAAAAAAAAAAAGTGCCTTAACTGTGTGAAAGGAATCCAGTGAATAGTTAGCATTGCTCCTAATCTAAACCATGTCACCATTCTTCCTTTCCTATAAATGGCATGCACTATCATGGTCAGTCTCAGAGCTGGCTCCCAGCCCAGTCAGCCCCTGCAGCCAGCAGGGCCCAGGGCAGCAGTGTCTTTTATAAGTAAGTAAAAAGGATTTGGCTTGAATCTCGATTGCTGAGTCTTTCAGCAAGATGGCAAATACATAACCCAAGTGCTTTGGAGCGGAGCTGATTTTAAAAGCATCAGAACAAATGAGCCTTCTCTTAATCATGGTCCAAACAAAAACCAGTTGGTCCCCAGCAGTCTTTCCTCATCCTCAGTACTGTAACTAAGGCTCTTTGGTTCTGGAAAAGCATCCCCCTTATTCATTAGCCATAACACAAAGCAGCAGATGCCTAATATCTATTTCCATACCAGCTTCTGGGCTGAGGAAGTAACAACTGGTTGGAATTAAGCCGAACCTGGAAACATCCTGGGGTTCATTTTTATTTGAGGTTACAAAATCAACAAGTGCCATTTTTCTGAGCTGGGTAAAAGCGAGCAAGGTAAAGGTATCAAATGGCACTCAATTCGGACATGAATGAAGGCTTATATCCCCTGACAGCTTGGCACGGGCGAATTCAGTTCCTGCAAAGCATATGGAGACTTTTATTTCCCCCTTCAGTGAAAATGTGTTATTTTATGTGCTCAGACTATCACCTCCTCCCCATGCCTTTTTAGAGAACATCTATTTCTGGTGAGAGCTGCCAATTTATTATCCCACAATCTCACCCCACAGTTGGACACATGACCGGTATGAGCCAATCAGAATCTTCCTTGGGTTTCTCACAGGATTTGGAGGGAAAGCGTTTTCTTTCCTCTCTAGGCTATAAGAATATAAAATCTTGGATTCCTGGAGTCTCATGGAGTCAGAGAGCTGAAGAGAACAGGGCTACAAGCAGAGAGAAGGAGAAATGAGAAATGACACGGGAGCCCTGGTGTGCCTGTTCCTGGACCTAATCACCCAAAGGCCAGCCCCTCCTCTGCTCCATCATTTTAGTGAATAAGCTACACCATCCCTTTTTATGCATTACTTTGTTTATGCTAGTCAAGATTGGCTCTCTGACACTGTCAAGGAAAAGCGTCCTGACCAATTCACTCTCTATGCTATAGGCTACATGTTTACAGCCTGACTGACATCAAGCAAGTTCAAATCATAACCTAGAGCGTGAGATGGAACCATATTCTCATACTCAAGGAAGACTACCGCCAGCCAATTAATTTCTTTAAAGTTTGTCAGAGTCACACATAACTTTATGAAAGCAACTGATTTAGAACCTAATGTTCTTTTCTGTGTAGAGTGCATCCATCAATCATGGTGTATGTGCTGGCATTTGGACAGGCGAGTATAAGGCGTGTGGAGAGAGGAGGCAGGGCATATCCAAGGACCCTCCTCAAACCCAGAACTTTGTCATACAGCTAATGAAAGGAAAGTGTTCTAGGTCCCCGAACTTTCATTTATATTGCAGACAGTTCCCTTCAACAACTGGCTCCATGGATTAAGACTCATGCTTCTGCAAATCATTAACTTCTATACAAAGGTAGAGACCAGATTAAATGAACATCATTTTTACACAAAAGAATTCCAAAGTCAAGTTACCAATCTGCTCCTCCATACTGCCCATTTATGCATTCCCTTCCCATTCCACCCACACTTTCATTTAGGTACCTCGACTATTCATTCATTCATTCCACAAATATTTCTGAGTGTCTCCATATTCCTGCCATCATGATTTAAAACATGAGTCTCCCCTGATGCTCTCTTGTTACTCCAAACAAAAATTAACAAACTGAGGGTTGGGTGGAACATAAACATCAGGATCAACAAAGCAAACAAAGGGGTAAAACCTACTGTGACAACTCATTAAAAACTGGGAGCTGAGGACACAAAATGTCCCTACGTCTCCCAGAAGTAGTAATGGTGACTTAATAAATCTTGAAAATTTCTATTAGTACTCCCAACAAGGGGAGGAAGGAACTTAAGTGGAGTTCTCTCTTTTCCTTCTTTTGAGAGAAAAAGGTTGCTGGGGAAATAATAATAAGGTGAAATGAATAAACAGGGCTGGCTCTCTCTGATGGACTGAAGACTAGAACTCTACATAGATTGGGGAAAATATTCCAAAGCCCAAGGGTGTCTACCAAATGAAAGAGGAAACACCTCCAACATATCTGTGAAGATGAAAGGAGAATGAGTCAGAATAATTCATTTATGATATATCAGCACAAAAAAATCTGAATCAAGTTCCCTATGTTGAACATAAGTGAGATGAAGACATACAGCGTGGTGACCTTATAGACATATTACATAGAGGAAAGGAATGAAAGGAAGCAACACAGCAAGCAAGATAGAACCCAGTTTGCCCAAAAGACAAGGAGGAGAGGAGTTCCCCAAGAGCACTTCAATCTACATAATAATTTCATACGTGTGTTAATTCAATAAGACAAAATGAGTGAGATGAAAGGGATCCCAAGAAATGCAGAGACAAAAGGCAGACATTAAAACAAGAGGAAAATCTCCAAGAATGACAAAGATAACCCAGAATAATAACAAATTTTTGATTTCCCTTACATTAAAAATGTTTTCTTCAAAACATGGAAGAAAAAAAATCATTCAAAGATTACTAGAAGAATCTTAAAATGAAGAAAAGTTGGGAGTTTTAAAAAATATATACCATGCTATGGATATACCTGGTTTGTCCATCTAATATCCATTTCTCTTCCTCCTTCCTGAGAACAAAAGTACTCTTAGACATTCACCCCTCCTCCATATAGGACTCCTGTGTTTTGGGAAGGCTGACCCACCCCATGTCCAAAACAAAGAGCAGGTTCAGATTGTTTTAAACCAATCTGGCAAATTCAGCTTCCTTGGCCCCAGATACTGATTTAGGCTGAGCATGTGAATTCAATGAGTCAAATAAGGTAAATTTTAGGATTCTTGCTTAAAACACTGAAGAAAAATGACTCTGTATTCTAGGGAATATAAACTCCAGTGAGAACATTCAGAAATATTTCGTAGAGCGAGTTCTGCTATATATGTGTGTATATAATACAGTGCAGCAATTCTTCCATTTCATTTCACTATCTTTTCTGATAAATTTAGGAACTATTAAATCTTTATGTTTCAAAACTTTTCTGGAAATCCAACCTCTAGGAAACTGGAGGAAACTATCCATAGGGCAGTTCCACGCTAGAGGCAGTCGACCGCAAGTCTTCCCAGGGTAGGCGTGCAGGGTAGGAGTGGGAGGAGTGGCTGCTGGGAGCTGTTTTCTGCTGCCACCTGCAGTCCTACTTCAGGACTAGGGCCCTGGAGAAGCTGCAGGGCTGCAACAACCAGGCTAGAAAAAGCCCACCAAAGGAGACCACCAACACCAGGAAGCAAAACCTTTTTCCTCCTCCAATGACTGCCAGAACCCTCTATTAACAAAGCTTTAGGACAAGCTGGTAAAGGAACAACATTTAAAGAGCCCAGATAAATTTTCACAGAGCATCCAAAAGAACAAATTTGGAGCTGAGAGAATAAACTGATAATCAACCTTTTGCTTGCAAATCTATACCATGTATTTGTCTTCTTTAACTGCATATAGATACAAAGTTTTAAAACAATGTGAGGATCTCTGCCTTTAAGGTGAACTCAATGTTTTCATTTATTGAGATTACTGGTGCATTTGAATTTACTTGTACCATCCTATTTTGTATTTTATGTTTCCCTTCCTATTTCGCATCTAACTGGTATCTTTTTCTGTTAGATTCTGCTCCTGCCAAACATAACGATGCTTTACAACAACCTCACTTTTCATTTAATTGTAGTATAATATTTAAGTTCTAAGTTATTAAATCCTTCCAAATTAGTCACTACTATAATTTATAAATAATTTTTAAATGCTTATATTCATCCAAGATTATGACTTTATTATTGATCTGGCATCTGAAACTGTCCTTCTCAGGTGGTTCTTTTCTTTCTGAAAAATATCCCTTAATAAGTTTTTTTAGCAAGAGTCAGTGCTTGGTAAATTTTCTTACCATCTGTGTGAAAAAATTCTTTATCTTACTCTTTAAAAATGATAAAACTAAGTACAGAATGGTAGATTGATTTTTTTTTTTTTACTCAGTACTTTGAAGATAGTAGTCTTTGGTGTTCCAGTGATCAGTGCCCTAAGTCTGCTTTCAGACTAATTATTGCTCAATAGAAAAATATTTTTTAAATTTTTTCAGTATAATTACTATATAGTACTTTATTAGTTTCAGGTGTACAATACAGTGATTCAACAATTCAACACATTACTCATTGCTAATCACAATAACTGTATTCTTAATCCCACTCACCTATGTCACCCATGCCCCCCACCAACCTCTCCTTTAGCAACCACCAATTTCTTCACCACATTTAAGGGCCTGTTGTTTTGTCATTTTAATTTGTTCATTTTGTTTCTTAATTTCACATGAGTGAAATCATATAGTACTTGTCTTTCTCTGACTTATTTCACTTAGCATTATACCTTCTAAATCCATCCATGTTGTGGCAAATGGCAAGATTTCATTCTTTTTATGGTGGAGTAATTAATATTTTATTTACTTACATATATATACATATATGTGTATATGTATATATATATATATACACACACATATGTGTGTGTGTGTGTGTGTATATATATATATACACATATATATAATCATTCCACATCTTCTTTATCCATTCAACTATCAATGGACACATGAGCTGCTTCTGTAACTTGGCTACTGTAAATAATGCTGCAAAAATCAGAAGTGCATATATCTTTTCAGATTAGTGTTTTCATATTCTCTTCAAGTAACTACCAATCCAGTAGAATTATTGGATCACATGGCAATTCTATTTTTAATTTTTTGAGGAACTTCCAGTTTTCCATGGTGGCTGCACTACTTTAAATTCCCACCAACAGTATATAAGTGTTCCTTTTTCTCCACATTCTCACCAACACTTTGTTCTTGTGTTTTTTATTGTAGCCATTCTAACAGGTGTAAGGTGATAGCTCGTTATGGTTTTGATTTGCATTTCCCTGATGGTTAGTAAAATTAAACATCTTTTCATGTGTCTGTTGCTATCTGTGCTTCTATTTCATTTTTTTAAAGATTTTATTTATTTATTTATTTATTTATTTATTTGCAGAGAGAGAGAGAGAGAGAAAGATCACAAGTAGGCAAAGCAGACAGACAGAGAGAGGGGGAAGCAGTCTCCCTGCTGAGCAGAGAGCCCGATGTGGGGCTCGACCCCAAGACCCTGAGACCATGACCTGAGCTGAAGGCAGAGGCTTAAACCACTGAGCCACCCAGGTGCCCTCTACGTCTATTTTAGAAAAATGTTTGTTCATATCTTCTGCCCATTTTTTAACTGGATTTTTTTTCTTTTAGTGTTGGTGTATTTTTTGTGTAAGTTCTTTTTAAATATTTTGGATACTAACCCCTCCTCAGATATATCATATGCAAATATCTCCCTCCATTTTTTGTTTTGTTGATGGTTTCCTTTGCTGTGCAGAGAAGCTTTATATTTTGTGTAGTCCCAATAGTTAAATTTTACTTTTGTTTCCCTTGTCAAAAGAGACATATCTA
Organism: Martes martes; assembly: GCF_963455335.1. NCBI lineage: Eukaryota > Metazoa > Chordata > Mammalia > Carnivora > Mustelidae > Martes > Martes martes. The sequence goes on from NC_137891.1 coordinate 40,648,162, forward strand.
GAAATACGCTGCTATAACTGATACTAGAGAAATTACTGCCTGTGCTCTGCTCTAGGATTTTTATGGTTTCATCTCACATTTAAGACTTTAATACATCTTGAGTTTATTTTTGTGGTGGTATAAGATAGACCAGTTTTCCCAGCACCATGTTGAAGAGACTGTCCTTTTCCCCATTGCATATTCTTGTTTCCTTTCTTAAAAGATTAACTGACCATATAACTGGGGGTTTTACTTCTGGGCTCCTTATTCTGTTCCATTGATCTATGTGTCTAATTTTGTGCCACTACCATACTATATTGATTATTACAGCTTTGTATGATATCTTGAAATCTGGGATTGTGATACTTCCAGTTTTGTTCTTCTTTTTCAAGATTGCTCTGGCTATTTGGGGTTCTTTGTGGTTCCATAAAAATTTTAGGATTATTTGTTCTAGCTCTGTGAAAAATGCTATTGGTATTTTGATAGAGATTACTTAAATCTGTAGATTGCTTTGGGTAGGATATATATTTTAACAATATTTGTTCTTCCAATCCATGAGCTTGGAATATCTATTTATGTCATCTTCAATTTCTTTCCTCAACTTTTTATACTTTTCAGAAAACAGGTCTTTCACTTTCTTGGTTATTTATTCCTAGGTATTTTATTATTTTTGTTACGATTGTAAATGGGAGTGTTTTCTTAGTTTCTCTGTCATTTCATATTAGTGCATAGAAATAAAACAGATTTCTGTACATTGATTTCATATCCTGCAACATTACTGAATTCATTTATCAGTTCTAGTAGTTTTTTGGTAGTCTTTAGTGTTTTCCATATATAGTACCGTATCTTCTGCAAATAGTGAAAGTTTTAATTTTTTCTGAACTTAGATACACTTTATTTCTTTTTCTTGTCTGATTGGTGTGGTTAGGACTTCCAGTACTATGTTGAATTAAAGTAGTAAGAGTGGACATCCTTGTCTTACTCCTGATCTTAGAAGAAAAGGTCTCAGTTTTTCACCATTAAGTATTATGTTAGCTGCGGGTTTTTCACATATAGACTTCATTATGTGGCTCTATGTTCCCTCTAAACCTACTTTGTTGGTTTTGCTCATGAATGGTTGTTGTGCTTTGTCAAATCCGTTTTCTGCATCTGTTGACATGATCATATAGTTCTCACCTTTCTGATATTGATGTGATGTATCACATTGATTGATATTGAACCACCCTTGCATCCCAGGAATAACTCCCACTTGCTTGTAGTGAATGACTTTTTCTAATGTATTGTTAGATTTGGTTTGCTAATATTTTGTTGAGGACTTTTGAGTCTGTGTTCATCAGAGATAGTGGCCTGTAGTTCTCTTTTTTTTTTAAAGATTTTATTTATTTATTTGACAGACAGAGATCACAAGTAGGCAGAGAGGCAGGCAGAGAGAGAGGAGGAAGCAGGCTCCCCGCCGAGCAGAGAGCCCAACATGGGGCTTGATCCCAGGACCCTGGAATCATGACCTGAGCTGAAGGCAGAGGCCTCAACCCACTGAGCTGCCCAGGCACCCCTGTAGTTCTCTTTTTTTTAATAGGGTCTTTATCTGATCTTGGCATCAGGATAATGCCGCCTCATAGAATGAATTTGGAAGCTTTCCTTTCTCTTCTGTTTCTTAAAATAGTTTCAGAAAAATAGGTATTAACTCTTTTTTAATGTTTGATAGAATTCAGCTCTGAAGCCATCTAACCTGGACTTTTATTAGGAGTTTTTTATTTACTAATACAATATTATTGCTTATCACAGCTCTGTTCAAATTTTTTATTTCTACCTGATTTGGTTTTATGAGGTTATGTATTTCTAGAAATTTATTCATTTCTTCTAGGTTGTCCAATTTGTTGGCATATAATTTCTCATGATATTCTCTTGTAATCCTTTGCATTTCTCTGGTGTTGGTTATTTCTCTTTCATTTCTGATTTTGAGTCCTCTCTCTCTCTCTAATTAGTCTGGCTAGAGTTTATCAATTTTGCTGATCTTTTCGAAGAACCAGCTCCTGTTTTTCAATGATCTATTACTTCTTATTTTTTATTTCATTTATTTCTTCTCTGATTTCTATTATTTCCTTCCTTCTACTGGTTTTGGGTTTGTTCCTTTTCTAGCTTATTTAGGAGTAAGGTTAGGTTGTTTATTTGAGATTTTTCTTGTTCTTTCAGTAGACCTGTATTGCTGTAAATTTCCCTTTTAGAACAGCTTTGGTTGTATCACAAAGATTTGGGGTCATTGTGTTTTCATTTTCATTTGTCTCCACATATTTATTTCCTCTTTCATTTCTTGATTGACCCATTCATTACTCAATAGCATATTATTTAACCTCCATGTATTTCTGTTCTTTCCATATTTTCTGTGGTTGATTTCTAGTTTCATAACATTTTGGTTGGAAAAGATACATGGTATCACTTTGATCTTTTTTATTTGTTGAGATTTGTTTTGTGGCCTAACATGTGATCTATTCTGGAGAATGTTCCACTTGCTCTTGAAAAAAATGTGTATTCTGCAGTTTTAGGATGGAATGTTCTGAATGTATGTTAGACCCATCTGGTCCAATGTGTCAATTAAAGTCATTGTTTCTTATTGACTCTCTGTTTGGATGATTTACCCATTGATGTAAGTTGTGTGTTAAAGTCCCCTACTATTACTGTATTACTATCAATTACTTCCTTATGTTCATTATTAGCTGATTTATATATTTAAGTGCTCCCATGTTGGGTGCACAAATATTTACAATTGTTATATCTTCCCATTAGAGTGTTCCTTTTATGTTTAAGTGTGTCCTTCTTTGTCTCTCAGTAGTCTTTTTAAAAAAATCTATTTTGTCCAATGTAAGTATTGCTACTCCAGCTTCCTTTTCACTTCCATTGCATGATAAATGTTTTTCCAGTCTTTCACTTTCAATCTACATGTGTCTTTGGGTCCAAAATGAGTCTCTTTGTAGCACTGTATAGATGGGTCTTGCTTTATTATCCATTCCACCATCCCACATCTTTTAATTGGAGCATTTAGTCCATTTACATCAAATTATCGACAGGTATGTACTTACTGTTTTGTTATTTTTTTATGGTTGTTTTTGTTGTTTTTTTCTCTGTTCTTTTGCTCTCTTCTTTCAGTTTATTGGCTTTTCTTTAGTGATACACTTGGATTTCTTTCTCTTTATTGTTTGCATATCTGTTACTATTTTTGATTTGTGATTACCATAAGGTTTATATACAACATCTTATGCATGTAGCAATCTATATTAAGTTGGTCATCACTTAAGTTTGAATCCATTCTAAAAGCACTATGTTTTTATTCCTCCTCTCCCCTCCACGTTTTACGTATATGGTTTCATACCTCGCATCTTTTTATTTTATGAACCCCTGCTTAATTTTTATAGATATACTTAATTTTACTGCTTTTGTGCTTCCTCCTTTTCTTATTCCTGCTTATGTTCTTTTCTTTCCATTCAAATTGTCCCCTTTAACATTTCTCGTAAGACTGGTTTAGTGGTGATAAAGTCTTTTAACTTTTATCTGTCTGGGAAACTCTTTCTCTCTCCTTAAATTCTGAATGACAGCCTTGCTGGAAAGCGTATTCTTGGTTGCAGGTTTCTTTTTCTCAGCACTTTGTATACATCAAGACACTCCCCCCTGACCTGCAAAGCTTCTCCTAAAAAGTCGGCTGATAGGCTTACAGGGTTTCCCTTGTATATAACTATTTTCTTTTTCTTGGTGCTTTAAAAATCCTCTATCACTACTTTTTACCACTTAATTATCATGTGTAGGTATAGAGCTCCTTAGGTTAATTTTGTTGGGGCCTCTCTGGACACCCTGGATTTGGATTTCTTTTTCCTTCCCTAGATTTGGTAAGTTTTTAGCTATTATTTCTTCACATGAATTTTCTTCCCCCTTTTCTCACTTTTCTGGGACCCCTATAATGTCAGTGTTATTATACTTGATACTATTGTGGAGTTCCCTGTCCTCATTTTTTATTAGTCTTTATCTCTCCTGTTCAGCTTGATTACTTTCCATTACTTTGTCCTCTAGGTCAGTGATCCATTCTTCTGCTTCCTCTAGTCTACTATTCATTTCTTCTATTTTTGTACATTTTTTCATTTCATTTATTTTCTTCATCTCTGATTGCTTCTATTTTATATTTTCTCTGTCAACAGTCTCACTGAGGTTTTCCATTGTTTCCTCAGTCCAATGAGTATCTTTATGACCATTACTTTAAATTCTCTATTAGACATGTTATTTGTCTCCATTTTGTTTAGCTATCTTACTGTGATTCTGTCCTGTTTTTTCATTTGGGACACATACCTCTGTCTCCTCATTTTGTCTAACTCTGTATCTGTTTCTATGTGCTTTGAAAGTCAGTTATATCTCCTGCTCTTGAAAGCAGTGGCCTTATGAGGGAGAGGTTCTCTGCTGTCCTGCAACATCCCCTGTTCACCAGAATCTGGCACTCCGGAAGTGTCTCCTGTGTGTTGTGTGTGCTCTAACATTTTGGTTGAGGCATGTTTGTCTTGAGTTCAGTCATCTGTAATGGTTCTGTCTACTAATGGCAGGGTTTGGTCCCTGTGTTGTTAGTGGGCCAGTCTGGGACCACCTTGTGCTGAATTCAGTCAAAGCAAGTGTTTGCTAGAGATGTAGTAGCACAGAACTTCAGCATGCTCTCCCTATATTATCCCCTGAGAAGTTTCCTTGGTGAGCAAGGGCTGCAGTAAGACAAGATGTCTGCCCCCAGCCTAGCATCTGGCCCACATTCATATTGGTATGTGGTTTTATTCCCCTCTACCTGGGGCAGGAATCACTTTGGGGTGATGCTGACCTCTGCCAGGGCTGCTTACATACTGCCATGATTGTGGTGCCACTTTAGCTTGCCTCCTGCTGAGATCATGTTGAAGGGAACAAGTCCACAGGAGAATGCAGGGACCAGACAAGCTGTTAACAAGCTAAGTAGGGTATTCATGCTGTGCTGGTTCCTACAGGTGTCTGTATATCTAGGCTCAGAGTAGGGGATGGAAATGGTACCCACTAGATCTTTTGTTCTGGAAGACATCTCCCAAAAATCCCTGGCCCTCCTGTAAATGCCCTGAGGTTAGTAAACAAATCTCCCTCCCATATATCCCAGGGGTCTTTCAAATTGCTCCTTCTATAATGTATCTCAGCAGTAATGTTTGTTATGTTGTCTCTTTAAGGGCAGGGACTCCATTTCCCATCACCCTTCTGGCTCTCCCAGGGAGGAGCCACTGGTTTTTAAAGTTCCAGGAGTTAAGCTCCACTGATGTAAGACCTCACAAAGTTAAGTCTCACTGGTTTTCAAAGCCAATATTATAAAGATTCATCTTCCCTGTGCAGTTCTCCCATGCCTGGGGTGCCTAGTGTGGGGTCTGCTCCTCTTCCCTCTCTAGACCTGCAGCATCCCTCCCTCCCACAGACAGTCCCACAGGTTCATTTAGCTCTAGGCCGGATTTCCACCACTCCTATCCTCTTCCATGTGGTCTCTTCTCTACATTTAGTTGTGGGAAGTCTTTTATGCCAATCTTTTGGAGCATTTTCTGGGCTATTTACACTGATGTGAGTGTCATCTAGGTGTATCTATAAGACAACATAAGCCTAGCATCCTCCTACTCCACCACCTTCCCCAGAAGTTGAGAATTTATCTTTTGTGTCCATAATTAAGATATTATCTTTGTCATGGGTATTCTAAAGTTTCATTGTAATGTACCCATGTACTGATTTGTCTTTTGATTTCACAAGGATTCAGATGAAGTGGTTGTGTGCTGGTGTCTGCTCATTCCAGCACACAAGAGCCAGTTATGCACATCTCTTCCTAACTTTACATTCAGTGAAATAAACTGAAATCAGTCATGACAACGTATTTACAGCACAGCAGTCAGCAAACACTACAGGTCAGGGTTAGCTTTTTATTCGGCAAGCTGGTTGTTTAACATTTACCAGTACACTAGCACATGATTCATCAAATTAAGACCTGGTGGGGTTTTTTAATCAATTTTGGAAAATTCTAAGCCAAGCATTGGCCAATGCTCCTCAAGCATTTCCCCTTCTCTGTTCTCTCTTCTTATTCTCTATTCTGTATCTCTAAAACTCTTTCTCATTTCTTCCATCTCAGTATCTCTCCTCTGTTGCATTTTAGGTAATTTTCTCAGTTCTTTCTTCCAACTCATTAATTCATTCTTCAGCTGAATATAATCTGGTATTTAACTCATCCATGGGTATATCAATGACATGTCTATATTTCTAGAAGCTCTATTTGTTCTTCAAATTTACCTCTTCAGTGTGTTGTTCTCTCCATATGATTTCCAGTTGTTTTTATCACTTTAACCATTTGAAGCATAACTATTTTATAGTATTTTTTCAGACTGCTCTGTAACCTCAAATTCATGGGAATAGTTTCCCTACTTATAGTGTCTTCTGACTCTCTCATATGATAGATTATTTCCTCTTGGAATTTCTAAGTTTTCATTATTTCCTCTCTTCCTTCCCTCTACCCCAGACAACCTGTGGCACCCTAGGTGTAAAAGTCTTACCACAGGATCATTTTACTTTTGCATTTGGTCTGCAATTACTTTGGACATGGTTTTCCAACTTGGACATTCCCAACATTAAACTGGTAAATTCCAATTTCACACGATTTTTGGTAGCCAAAGGCTTTAATTCCTCTCATATTTTCCCACCCAGAGTTTCAAAAGTAACACATTTTCTAGTCTTATTACCTGACTCAGTGAGTACGTTTTTACTAGTCTCCTTTTACCACAGGAGCAGGCTTTTCTTTCCAGGATACCAGCTTTAAGGAACAAAGTCTGTTCCAGCTCCATGCCTCACTCAGCCTTGATGCTGTATTTTCCATATTTATGTGGGCATTAAAATCTTAGCCTCTAATCCCCTTATCCACTCTAATATCTTCCCAAACCATCACAGCATCTGCTCCTAAGTTTATTGCTCAAACTAAAGCTGCTTTTATTTCTAGCATGTTATCATGCCAAAAATGATCTTTCTTCAATTTAATTTATATATTTAGATTTTATTTTTATACATTGCATGTAGCATGTCTATGGTTTTGTAACTGTAGAATTGAAAGGTCTATGTATTTTGTATCAGTTCAGCTGACTTTGTCGCCAGAACCAGAATACAGTATATTTTCATAAAAAGTATTTCTTTTCATCTATATGAGTGCACAGAAAAAAGTTTACAATGTTCTCCTAGTGGTAATGACCTATTTCCAGAGGTTTGGATTCATGGAGTATTTTTTTTTCCAAGTTTCTTTGTATACATGTAAGTTGTTTAAATATTTCAGTAACTACCTAGTCTCATTTTCAACTGAAAAAGAGTAGTGACAGAATAAAGGTAGGTTAGTGTCTTCCATGTCTTTTGTACAAAGACCGCTTCCTTAGCATGCTATTCAAGGATTTTCATGATCTGTCTTCATCATGTCTAGACCCATTTCTCCGCAGTCTCCCCCATATTCCCTACCTTCTGGTTCACTGGACAACCCAACACTTCCCACACATGCCTCTTCTGTCACATTCTCATGACTTCACTGAGGATCTTCCCTCAGCAGAAATCTCAGCATGTCCTCACATTCTCAGCAGGTCCCAGTATTAGTCAACCTATAAGATCCCTTCTTAAAACCTCCTCATAACCTTTTTCTTCCTCTTTTAGTCTCCCCAGTCTTTAATATACAACATTTTCCATATTGAATCACATTTATTTATCTATTACCCCCTTTAGAGAAGGGCAAAAACTATGTCTAATATTTTTATGCCTCATTTATTCAGTGAATGAGTTCATGAATAAATAAATGAAATGATGGTCACAACTTGCCGAGTTAAAAGCAGGCTTCTTGAGGATTTCACTCTGGGTGGGCTGCAGGTTCATTTGAGATACCAGAGAATTTTTTGCCTCTCTTACGTCCTCTGGGTGGTAGTCAGTTGGCATGTTCCAGTAGCCCTGGATAGCTGTGGAGAAGTCCTTAGAGAAAGAGTAGCCAGTGGTATTCTGTAATGCCTTACACATAAACTGCCTTAGTTGTCACAGCGCTTTCGCAAACAACATTCCATTTGCATCTATTGAGGTAAATGGTACCCAGTCTACACATGAAAAAACTGATACTTAGAGCATTGGTCGCTTAACCAAAGATTCAGGGGAACAACTTTGACATAGGTCTTCTGTTGCCCAGTGCAGTGATTTGTGTTCTCTTTTACCATCTACAACTCTAGGTATTCCTGCTCCCATTGTAGTAGGAATCACAACACCAGCTATGATGCCATAATGGCAAAAAAAGCCCTTGTGTCTACACTGCAATATCAGTTTTCTCCCTAAATTGCTGGGGTCCTTCATGTCATCCCTCTGGCTTCCTGCTTTTTCATGTGCAGCTTCAATTTCTTCATCTCCAAAATGAAGACGTAATAACCTCCAATGTCCTTACTCTTGACTGCTTCATGGGCCTGAATCTCTGCAAAAATTTGCTGAAGGAACCATGCTTAATCCAAGTTCTAGACTTCTTCCTAGCCACCTTTTCTAGACTTTTTCTGACCTAGGCTTAACACCAGTACCTGGACTGCTGCCATCCAAGAACCTGAATTTTTTGACCCAACTACATTCATGCTCTGTTCTTTTTACCATGACTTCTTTTTGACCTTAGAATGTACCTTCTTTTAGAGGCCAAAGGGAGCAGTTATGTAACTGAGAACAGCAATACTTAACCAAAAATTGCAATAACAATTTAAGACAGCCCACAAAAAAGAAAACTAAATCCACCAAGCATGGTGTATAAACCTAACACAGACATGACCCGCCTGCTTTCTATTTCCCATGCCTCCTCACACACCAATTCTTTCGTTAGAGCTTTATTATTTCATTACTCGGCACATTTTCAACAAAGGCAAAATGATCTGCTCCGATTGTACAACTGAAAAAGGGACTTTTTTACTGAGATATTTTTTTCCTTCTTGTTTTACTTTCATCACATTTTAATGCTTTGTAGGTCATTATAAGGGGTAGAATGTGAGCCTTTTTTCTTAAGAAATCCTAAGACCGTTAATTTTACAAAATAGAACGCTATACCCTGAATGAGGTAGAGGAACTAACACCCATCACTTAAAATTACTTGCAATGCTTCCACTAATATAAAATGAATGTGTTAAATCAAAATGCAACTAAAATAAAAGGCAAAATAGGAAGATATAATCCACATGCAATTATTTGCAGTTGTCATCCAAGATGAACTGGAGCTAACTGGGTTCAGTTCCGAATAATTGTTTTATAATGGTATTGGATATAAAAAAAAATAATAGAGCTCTTTTTTATTACAGAAAATAAAACATGTACCTGCTATCAGAGCAGAAGAGAGACACAGTTAAGCACAGCCACAGTAAAATTCATACAGCTGACAAAAAAAAAAAAAAAAAACACCTCACCAGGGCTGACTAGTTGGAGTTGACCTATAAATATGGCATGGATACAAAGAAGGAAAGTTGAGTAAAACTGCTCAGTTTGTTTTACTTTTCTGGTGAAATGACCATTTGTTTCCAAATAGTCCCAAAGCTCATGTCTTTAACGGCCATTACTCCACTGTACTGGCATGCTGCTGAGGGCTCTGCTTATTCCCTAATTATTGAAAAAGAGCTGCTGGAATTCATTAAGAAATTATAAGTAATATCCCAAGTACCTTCAAAACCAAGTTTGGCAATATCCTTAAATATTGCATCAATGGAAGACTCCTTGGTTTGCTCTGAAACAGACTAAAATTCGACAATACTGAAACTACCTAAGCCAAAGATCAGGCAGCCAGTTATTTTCCAGTAATTGTTGTTCCCATGGCCTTTTTTTAAAGTCCTTCAAGTAGGCACATAAGAACAAAATCATTTTTAATAATAGACACTAATCTCCAAATCTATTTAAACTACAAATTATGCAGAGCCAATTAATTAATATGGTGGAAGTAAGCCACTTGGATGTAGAAAAATCATGCCTTCTATTTTGAATTGTTGCGGAAAGTAGAATGTGTAAAATCCTAAGTAGAGAAGTCATATTTAAGACTCAGAGATTCTTAATTTTTTTCACTATTACAACTACTTACTAATCCAAGTTAAATTCTATACCAGCAAGCACTGTTACAAAAAACATTTCACTCTCACAAAAATATTTCTTGGCACTAGCTAAGGCCCAGCAAAATTCAATGTAAAATTCCAGTAGAATTTGATTTCAAATACGTCTAAAATTTATTATAATGGACTTTGGCATCATTGTGTCCCATTTTTCTATCCGTGAAAGTTGTTTTTTTTTTTTCAGGCAGTATAAAGGACTATTTTCTTATGCAATTTTTCTTATCATCTATTGAGTTCGACGTGCCTTGGACATGACTACTTCATGTACATCATCTTATTTAATTATCATAACTCTCTGTACAGAAAGTATTATTAACCCTGAGTATATAGGGATATATTCAGAAGTAAGTGGAATATGGGGAAATTAAACATTTTGCCCTCAGTCAAACAATTGGTAAATGACTAAATACACATTTGATCTCAGATAATCTGATTCAAAGCCCATGCTTTCCATATACTTGTTACCCAGGCCCTTCCCCCACCTCACACACGGTTTTCCTCTATCTCAGCATCTTGGATCAGTTACAATTTTTTGTTATCTAAGATTGTAATCCACAATTTACATCCATGATAAGTTTCTTAAAGAAGAAACCATAATCTTCATCAATACACAATATATAAACACACACACATTATACATACCTTATCTATGGGAGTTGGGGCAAACAGAAAAACAGAGAAAAAGACTGAAGATCCAGACCCAGTGCAACAGATGATATTCAACAGAGATGAATGCAAGGCCCCTACATTGAGGTCAGGCACTCTGCTAGACCTTATCTTCCCGGCACTCAATATAGTGCCTGACACACAGTGAAGACTTAATAAATGTTTTTAGAATGACCGGTGGAGAAAGTGAATGAGTGGTAAGTGACACTAATAGGTAGGGCAGACTTGGTTTCAGGTATATGAAAAAGAGCCAGCGGTCCTCACTGATGGTAAGGTCAACCTGAATAAGTGAACTGATGTGACCACCAACAACTGTGGGGCAGTACAGCCTATATTTGCAGAAGCCTCTATCTCAGGCATGGTGGTATAAGTCCTGACCTCCTTTGCGGCCCAGTGCCATGGGCACCTGGATGGGGAGAAGCTCATAAAGAATGTGGGTAAAAATGGGAGAATCAGAAAAGTCCTGCCATAAGAAAAGATGACTCAGGGAAACCTGTTTTTCAAATACTGCAGGGCTATCCAGGAAAAGGGATTAGTCTTGTTATACGTAATCAAAAGGTACTGAGCTAGGAACAACCAGTGGAAGCCACAGCCAGGCAAATTTGGATTCAAAGTTAAAACAGACACTTTCCATCTCTTCCAGTGGTTTTGACCTCCTGCTTCCTTAATACCTCCCAATCCAGAGCATCTTTCAAAGTCCAGAACTGTTTCAACACTTCAGAGAAGCTTCCTTTCCTTTAGTGGCTCCTTCTTTCTACCCTACTTCACAATCTCCCCTAAATGACAGCACTGTCTGGGCTCCTTCTCTTTTTCACTCAGTGCTCTGATAAGTGCTAGAAATATAAAGACAAATAAGACTAGGCTATCATCCTCGGGGTACATTCTTGAGGGACACAGAGAAGTAAATCAAAGTTGACAACATAACTGGTGCAATGGAAGTGTGCACTGAATACTGCTGGTTCACAGAAGACAGATATCCAAATAAATCTGAGGAATCAGAGAAAACTTCCCAGGAAGCTGAAGTTTACCTTTCTTTCCCTGAGCTGTATCTAAAGAAACTTTATATTAGGTAAAGAAGAAAGAATGCTCCAAGCAAGGGGACAACTAAGGATTCAAGAGAATGTGTCCTAGGTGGCTAGAGAATACCAATTCCAATTAGGAACTTCACCAAGTAAGGATCTTCTTCCCTTAATATTTGAACTCCCGTGATGCACACTTAATACATAATGGACTGCCAATAAACAATTGCTTATTTGACTAGAATAAATATAAGCAAAAGGGATCATGATGTTCTCTCATCTTCATACTTAGATTAATAAGAACAGGGCTGGAATGGTCAATTGGAGGTTGGCTGAGGGCCACCATTTAGAAACATCTGAACACTTCCCATGGCACAATGGGAATATCATAGGCTCTGGAATCAGACCAACCTGGTTCAAAGGCCAACCTTGTGACCGATAAACATCATATCACTTGTGAGCCTCAAATTTCTCATCTGAAGACAGAGGTCATAGTACCTACCTCACAGGTCTGTTTTGTAGTTTTAAATGAGATAATAAAAGTAAAGCCCAGGAAAGCTTTTAATATTTAGTGACCCATAAATCATAGAGCTAATGAAGAGTCAGAGGAGGATCTCTAAATTGAAAATTAATGAATAGGAGAAGGATTTATGAGGATTGTCATAAATTGCCAAAATGATATCCATTTTGTACCTAATGAGGAAAAAAGGGTTTATGAATTACTGAACCTTTATAGCACATGAGGCTCAGACTAGTTGACTGGCTCAATTACCAGTGCAAAATAACCATTCCCTACAACTAGTATTTGTTGATGACCCTGATCCTTTGGTTGGGTGCCTTTATCATAAAGTGTATGGAGAAGTTCAACTGTTCAAAGCAGCAGCCATCATCATTTCTTCCATAATCAAACAAGTTAGAAAGTCTTAACTAAAACGATTTCCTTAAAATTATTGAAGAAGGTAGAAAGCCAATAAAAGCAGAATCTAACTGACCATGTCCATATGGTAGCAGTATTTAAGTGTGGGAAAAGGATAATAATGAAAGAGAAAGTCCACCAATGATGTTCACATGATATTCAATGATGGTGGTCAGTCAAGAACCAGGGGTTTGCTTAAGCAGGGAGCATTTGTTCAGAAACCTGCAGATGGCATGCATATTTTTCAGTATGGGATGCCCATCCTACCAAGTGTGAGTCTGTCTTAAATTATCCAGACATGAAGTATCAGGACAAATTCCTGATACAAAATTCCTAAAACAAAAGCCTCTCAATTTAACTTCTTTTCATAAGATGGCTTGCATTTAATAAAGTTAAAATGGAACTTGTGATATGTGACTCATACCTTTCCAGTGTCATCCCTGCTCATGCTTTGGTTTCAAATAACTTTTTCCATTACCTATTTTACTTCTGTGCTTGTCCATCTTGCTACACCTCCAGATAAATTTAACAGATTTCCATTCTCTTCTTTAATCTTTGTCTGGGTTATACCATATTCACTAAGCCAAAATGCTATTCTCATTTAAAGCTGCTAGCTTTGTTTGACCTAACCCAGACCAAGGCACCTACATTATGAAAGTTTCCCACATTTATCCATCCCATCACCCACCAGAACAATCCCAGCCCAGCCATTCCTCCTCCACATTCTGGGAGTTAAGTCATCTGGTTACATTTCAGTTGATGATATGTGTCTGTTTGTCTCCTCTAATGGTTTGTAAGGCCTTGGGGGTCGAGCTCATGTCTAATCTTTGCTGCATACATCTGTACACTACTGAATACATCATTACTGTACATTACTCTAATCCAATGGGGACTCAGTAAAAACTTGTTGACTGACTGATTTAGCACGGGGATGATTATTACGTAAGCCACTTTGGTAAATAAATTTCAAATAATGACCAGCTCACACAAATGTTTTACTAGCTCACCCTCCCCATGGAATTAATATAAAGAATGAAAATCAGCAGTCATTTCTACTTGCCCAACGTTAAATGTTAACTCACCCCAAGAGAGTAGCTATTTTCAAGCCTAATTTCAAGTCAAAATGTCTAAAATGGTTGTCATTCTTGGTGACATGCTGGGAAGATTCAAGAACTAAGGTATCAAACCAGTCACTTCCACAGGTTATTAACCCCAAACTTGAACATCGTTATTTCTAGCATATTACTAATAATCTTAGCAGTTCATTTGAGTTCATGTTTATTCAATAAAACAGACTTATTTCCAAGGACATTCTAACAAAAAATCTGATCAACATTACTTTGTAATTTTATACTTTATTGGAATAAAATTAGAAACCTTGGTTTAATTTTTATTGTTCTTTAATAATTCAATTCATTCAATATAAAGGAATGTGGCCGTGAAAATAATCACCTACTGCTTAGATACCTGAGGCAAAAAAAAAAAAAAAAGAAAAGAAAGAAATTTTAAAAATTAATTTAACACATAGTGTCTCTCTTCTCCTTCCCTTTTTTAAAAATCCCTTCATGGAAGCCTGGGAGAAAGGGGGGCAGGGCAATTTTACATGTGTTCTCCATCTGGGTTATTTTAGTGTTCTGATGTGAGAAGGGACAGAGGACAACTGACATGGCTCAGAGTTCAAGGGCAATAACTAGCAGATAAGTAAAGAGCCAATTCCAGTTTTATGATCGACACAATTTTCTTACCTAGAATGATTTTGAAGATTTTATTTATTTATTTGACAGAGTGACAGAAAGAGAGCATGAGAGGGGAGAAAGTCAGAGGGAGAAGCAGACTCCCTGCTGAGCAGGGAGCCCAATGCGGGACTCAATGCTGTGACTCCGGGATCATGACCTGAGCCGAAGGCAGTTGCTTAACCAACTGAGCCACCCAGGCACCCCCTAGAATGATTTTGAACAAATATTTTCAAGATGTATTTAAGTTATTTGTATGTGGTTTGAACATGTTTAAATAGTAAAACAATCAATTTGTATTATAAAGTTTAAATATCAAATTAAAGGAAAGGGTTCTAAAGGTACTGAAATACTCGAGAATTATCATAAAGTGATATACCACTAATTATATGTAACTTATTTTGAAATGTTCATGAGAAAATGATTAGTCTATCTTCTGTATGCTGTGAAAATATTCACTGCTGCGGTGCTCTGATATCTGTTCAGCAAATAAGAGTTTCAGTCACGTAAAACACTTGCAACATGTCAGAACCCAGAGAAGGTTTCTTCAAGTCAGGTGCAGCCTGATTCATGGTGACAGCTTCTCTGAAGTTACATCCTCTAAGAAGCAATAACTGTCATTTGGGGGCCTTCTGGGTGACAGGGCACAACAGAACCAAAGAAGCTAGAAGATAGAATCCACACAGCAAAAGAAATGCTTGAGGTCTCTAGAGCAATGAAGTGAGTACTTTAAAGTATATTTGACTTTAAAGCTGATATATTTTCTCCCCTTGTTTGTTGGGCAAATATCAGCAAATACAAGAGTGTGTCTTCAAATTTGAGCCACACAGAGATAAACATCACATTCAACACATCAGACTTTCAAACTGTGTGTGTGTGTGTGTGTGTGTGTGTGTATGAATGTATGTGTGTGTGTATACATATATATGTATACACACACACACACACATATATATATGGAAATAATGAGACTCTGAATTAAAACAACCATGACAGAACAAAGACCATGATCTAATATCAGAACAAAGTTAACAAATGTCATTCAGTGAGATGATTGGTGATGAGTGAAGGTCATGCCCAGTTTCCTTTTCACAGCTGACAGATCAAAGTTGTTCCTTCATTTGGGATAAAGACTAAATAGAGTTAGTTTGGTCTTGGAAAATCCTTTCACATAATATGATGTCTCTCTGGGGTCTCTTGTTTCTAAGGCACATTAATGGTCAGAACAAGTATCAGGGAGCCAAGGCAAAATGGGGGAAAAAATTCAGGCACATCTCAATTTAAATGACCTTTTTGAAATCCAGCATTAAATAATGTGGGAATGCAGTTATAACAGATTATGACACAATATACCCATGAACATCATATGGTACAGTGATATACAATAAATAAGACTATGTCAGAGAATGATGGACTTGTGAGGTCAGAAGGTCTTACATGATCATTGTCCCTGACCACCCATCTGCTTCAGAAATCTTCTTCCCTACCAGGACATCATCCAACCCAGAGTTAGAAAATCTCCATTGACAGGGACCTCTCCAGTCCTACTGGAGCCATCCATAGCTCTAACAGAAAGTCCTTTCTCTCCATGAGTAGAAGTCTAGCTTTATCCATCCTGTCCTATTGCTACCCCTGAAGACCAAGCAGAAGAAACAAAATCTTTCTTGAACCTAATATTCCTCATCTATCTGAAAAATGGTTCTCTCATTCCAACATTATCACCTCCAAGTCTTCTCAACCCCTTCAAATATTCTTCATGGAATATTTGTCCAATACTCTCAATATTCTGATAAGGCGCTCTAGTTGTAATCCAATTTGCCTATGTCCCTCTAAAAATAAGACGTGAATATAGAATTCCAGAGACAAAGTTGACTCTCATCTGTCTTGTTCTACATGCTATTCTTCCTTTAATTCAACCAAGATCTCATTGGCACTATTGGTAGTACAGTAGTCCCCTTTTATCCATGGGGTACACATTCCAAGAACCCCCAGTAGATGCCTAAATAGATACAATAATAGGTATCTATACATAGGTACAATAAGAGATTAACAACAATAGCAAAATATAACAACTGTAACAGTACAGTAATAAAAGTTACATGGATGTGATCTCTTTCTCAAAATATCTTACTGTACTGTATTTACCCTTCTTCTTATAATGATGTGAAACAGTAAAATGCCTGTGTGATGAGATGAAGTGATATGAAAAATGTAGGAACTGTGATGCAGTGTTAAGCTACTATGGACCTTCCAACAATTTGTGAGGAAGAGAACCACCTGCTTCTGGACCAGTTGACCATGAGGAACTGAAATTGTAGAAAATAAACTCATGGATAAGGAGGATCTACTGTACTATCATTTGAACATTTTTCCTGTCTATAATAACTGATATTTAATTAGTACTTTATGCTTTAGAAATTGCTTTTATCTGCCTAAACCCAGCAGGAGAAGAGAAATAATAAAGATCAGAACAGAAATCAATGAAATAGAAACCAAAAAAACAACAGAACAAATCAACGAAACTAGGAGCTGGTTCTTTGAAAGAATTAATAATAAACCCCTGGCCAGACTTATCAAAAAGAAAAGAGAAAGGACCCAAATAAATAAAATCATGAATGAAAGAGGAGAGATCACAACTGACACCAAAGAAATACAAACAATTATAAGAACATATTGTGAGCAACTCTACGCCAACAAATTTGACAATCTGGAAGAAATGGATGAATTCCTAGAGACATATAAACTACCACAACTGAACCAGGAAGAAATAGAAAACCTGAAAAGACCCATAACCAGTAAGGAGATTGAAAGAGTCATCAAAAATCTCCAAACAAACAAAAGCCCAGGGCCAGACAGCTTACCAGGGGAATTCTACTAAACATTTAAAGAAGAATTAATTCCTATTCTCCTGAAACTGTTCCAAAAAATAGAAATGGAAGGAAAACTTCCAAACTCACTTTGTGAGGCCAGCATCACCTTGACCCCAAAACCAGACAAGGATCCCACCAAAAAAAGAGAATTACAGACCAATATCCTTGATGAACACAGATGCGAAAATTCTCACCAAAATACTAGCCAGTAGGATCCAACAGTACATTAAAAGGATTATTCATCACGACCAAGTGGGATTTATTCCAGGGCTGCACGGTTGGTTCAACATCTGCAAATCAATCAATGTGATACAATAATAAAAGAAAGAACAAGAACCATATGATACTCTCAATAGATGCTGAAAAAGTATTTGACAAAGTACAGCATCCTTTCTTGACCAAAACTCTTCAAAGTGTAGGGATAGAGGGTACATACCTCAATATCATCAAACCCATCTATGAAAAGCCCACCGCAAATATCATCCTCAATGGAGAAAAACTGAGAGCTTTTCCGCTAAGGTCAGGAACACGGCAGGGATGTCCATTATCACCACTGCTATTCAACGTAGTACCAGAAGTCCTAGCCTCAGCAATCAGACAACAAAAAGAAATTAAAGGCATCCAAATCGGCAAAGAAGAAGTCAAACTATCACTCTTTGCTGATGATATGATATGTAGAAAACCCAAAAGACTCCACTCCAAATCTGCTAGAACTTGTACAGGAATTCAGTAAAGTGTCAGGATATAAAATCAATGCATAGAAATCAGTTGCATTTCTTTACACCAACAACAAGAAAGAAGAAAGAGAAATTAAGGAGCCAATCCCATTTACAATTGTACCCAAAACCATAAGATACCTAGGAATAAATCTAACCAAAGAGGCAAAGAATCTATACTCAGAAAACTATAAAGTACTCTTGAAAGAAATTGAGGAAGACACAAAGAAATGGAAAAATGTTCCATGCTCATGGATTGGAAGAACGAATATTGTGAAAATGTCTATGCAACCTAAAGCAATCTATATACATTTAATGCAATCCCTATCAAAATCCCATCCATTTTTTTCAAAGAAATGGAACAAATAATCCTAAAATTTATATGGAACCAGAAAAGACCTCAAATAGCCAAAGCAATATTGAAAAAGAAAGCCAAAGTTGGTGGCATCACAATTCCAGACTTCAAGCTCGATTACATAGCTGTCATCGTCAAGACAGTATGGTACTGGCACAAAAACAGACACATAGATCAATGGAACAGAATAGAGAGTCCAGAAATAGACCCCCAGCTCTATGGTCAACTAATCTTCAACAAAGCAGGAAAGAATATCCAATGGAAAAAAGACAGCCTCTTCAACAAATGGTGCTGGGAAAATTGGACAGCCACATGCAGAAAAATGAAATTGGACCATTTCCTTACACCACACCCGAAAATAGACTCAAAATGGATGAAGGACATCAATGTGAGAAAGAAATCCATCAAAACCCTTGAGGAGAATGCAGGCAGCAACCTCTTCGACCTCAGCCGCAGCAACTTCTTCCTAGGAACATCGCCAAAGGCAACAGAAGCAAGGGCAAAAATGAACTATTGGGACTTCATCCAGATCAAAAGCTATTGCACAGCAAAGGAAACAGTTAACAAAACCAAAAGACAACTGACAGAATGGGAGAAGATATTTGCAAACTACATATCAGATAAAGGTCTAGTATCCAAAATCAGAGCTTAGCAAACTCAACACCCAAAGAACAAATAATCCAATCAAGAAACGGGCAAAGGACATCAGACATTTCTTCAAAGAAGACATCCAGATGGCTAACAGACACATGAAAAAGTGCTCCACATCACTTGGCATCAGGGAAATATAAATCAAAACCACAATGAGATACCACCTCACACCAGTCAGAATGGCTAAAAATAACAAGTCAAGAAATGACAGATGCTGGTGAGGATGTGGAGAAAGGGGAACCCACCTACACTGTTGGTGGGAATGCAAGCTGGTGCAACCACTCTGGAAAACAGCGTGGAGGTTCCTCAAAAAGTTGAAAATAGAGCTACCTTACAACCCAGCAATTGCACTACTGGGTATTTACCCTAAAGATACAAACTTGGTGCTCCGAAGGGGCACGTGCACCCGAATGTTTATAGCAGCAATGTCCACAATAGCCAAACTATGGAAAGAACCTAAATGTCCATCAACAGATGAATGGATAAAGAAGATGTGGTGTATGTGTGTGTGTGTGTGTGTATATATATATATATATATATATATATATTCCATTGTGTATTCTATTGTGTGTATATATATATCTATACACACAATGGAATACTATGCAGCCATCAAAAGAAATGAAATCTTGCCATTTGCAATGACGTGGATGGAACTAGAGGGTATTATGCTTAGCGAAATAAGTCAATCGGAGAAAGATAACTATCATATGATTTCCCTGATATGAGGAAGTGGAGATGCAACGTGGGGGGTTTGAGAGGTAGGAAAAGAATAAAGGAAACAAGATGGGATCGGGAGGGAGACAAACCATAAGAGACTCTTAATTTCACAAAACAAACAGAGGGCCGTGGGTAGGGGGTAAGGGAGAGGGTGGTGGGGTTATGGACATTGGGGAGGGTATGTGCTATGGTGAGTGCTGTGAAGTGTGTAAACCTGGCGATTCAAGACCTGTACCCCTGGGGCTAATAATACATTTTATGTTTATAAAAAAATAAAAATAATAAAAAAAGAAATTGCTTTCATCTTTATATCTCATTTAAATCTGATAGCAATCTCTAAAAAGATATTATTTTCACCATTTTCAGATGAAGAAACTATGACCTTACAGAGGTTAGGTCAATTTTTCCTGGGCCACATAAATAAGCTGCAAAGTTAGGACCCCAACCCAGATCCTCTGACTATAAATCACATGCCTTTGTGACATATTAATCAACTTTAGACTCTTTGGTGATGCCTCAGTGATATAATGATAGATTACTGTCAAAGGCAAAACCTCCAAAAATTAATTTCCTGTCCTTCCAGTGTGAGAACCACATCTTAGGATAGAATGAGGGCAACATGACATGCCAAGTTGTACTATTTCTTTTTCAAAATGGTCACAAGCCATCCTTTTAATTATTCACTCTAGATTCTTGTCCATAAACTCAGTGACCTATTGTCTGTGGTCTGATTCTTTTTTAAAGTCAAAACTACATTTTCAATATTACAACCTTCTGACACCTTCCCTGCATTCCAAAATTGCCAAAAGATCACCAACTCCTACTCAAGTTCTTTTTAAGTTCAGATCTCATTATGTTATATATATGCTATTAAAGCTTTAAAACATCCATAATTACTTGCTCCATGCCTCCATCAAAGAGAACAATTTAAATTTCTTTAAAAAATTTGAAAAGACTAGGCTGAGAACAGAATGCTAGGACCTCTGTGACTTTTCTAGAATGCAAGAGTAGGGCAGGACTCCCTAGTAGGTATATCAGAATCCACATGTGGGAAGTTGGGGAATGTATAAGGCTAAAAAAGCATTTTACATTTCATAATTTTAGGTTGGAAAAAATAATTGGCCTCCCATTATAAACTTCAGGAACTTTAGGAATTTCCAAGTTTATTAATTAGGACCAAAGATTTTGAAAATTTAAGCCATCTTGCCTGAGTTAATAATCTTCTATTAGGATCCTTGGATATAACTGGGCAGCTAAATAAAATCCCAGTTTATAACTTTTTTCTTGTTGATGGGATTTCATTAGAGAATTTACCACATGTTTCACTCAAGTCCAGGTAGTCTATTGCCTCTTCCTGATTTCTGAGACTCCTTCTTTAAACACTTTCTTCATTTGGTTTCCAGGAAACCATACCCAATTGGGTTTTCCTCTTACATTTCTGGCTGCTTCTTTCCCCTCTTCATTTCCTTGACATCTGAATTTTGAAGCATCCCAGAACTCAGTCTTTGGATCTATTCTTTCTTCTAGCCACACCTACTCCTAGATTGTCTCATCTAGACTCATGGCTTAGCTAGCCTCGGCATGCCATTGCCTGCAGCCCGAATCTCCCCTGAACATCAGGTCTGAATATCTGTCTACTTGGCAACTCCATTTGAATCTCTAATAAGATTTCCAAACTTAATGTGTCAAATACTAAGGTTCTGATAACTGCCCTACCTCCACCATCACCACAAACTCACTCTTTCTACAGCCTTCCTACCTTAAGACATGAAAACTCATTCTTCAAGAAACGAAAACTCCATCCTTCCATTCCCTCAGGCTAAAAATCTGATTTTTAAAAACCAGAATTCTGCTCACTTATATCTACTCCAAATAGTTCTAACAGCAATTTCCTCAGCAATATCATTCCCTAGTTTTCGTAGGATTCTAAGACACATTGGCCAAAATTCCTGGACTAATTTAGAACATACAAGTCCTACCTTCCTCTCCTTGGACTTCAGTTTCCTCTTAATATTCTTTTCTATCCAAAGATCATTCCACTAAACAGAAAAGACAAACGCTTAAGCTGTCCTTTTTTCTCATTCATCTGTCTATATACGCCACTTACTACAAGGAGAAGGCCTGCCCTGCCTTGTTCTTCTCTCCCCCAAAACTTGAAATTCTTTTTCATGGTTGCTAGAATATCCTAAATGCCACAGTTTATTTAGGAATTAGTCTTTCTAAAATTACTATAAACACAGGCCACTTACACTATCATTTTTTGTTATACCCTCTGTTTTCCATCTTATATTTATCCTTTTTTAAAAATGAAGTCACTATATTGTCTGTTTCTAGTAATTTTCTTCCTCTGAGGATAAATGCAACTTCATAGAAAAATTACATTTATGAGAGTACATACTGAATGTCTGTGTCTCTCCCATGATTCATCTGTCACAACCTAGCCCCCACTGTGTTAGAGTTTAGAGACGAGGCCTTAGGGAGATGATTAGATCATGGAGGTGGAACCCTCATGAATGGGATTGGTACCCTTATAAAAGAGACCCTAGAGAGTTCCTTTTCCCCTTTTGCCATGTAAGAAGACAGCAAGAAGATGGCTGTTTATGAATTAAGAAGTGGGCTCTCACCAGTGAATCTATTTGTGCCTGATCTTGAACTTCCCAGCCTCCAGAACTGTGAGAAATAAATGTTTGTTGCTTAAGCCACCCCATCTACATAGTATTTTGCTATAGCTGCCTGAATGGACTAAGAGAGTTATGTGGCTTTAAGCCATGTTCTACACTTCAATTTACATAATCATTAGGCTCCTCAACTATAGCAATTGAAGATTTTATGTCAGAAAGAATAGTCTCATGAGAAATAAAAACAAGTTATACCATAAACAAAAACTTCCAAAGAAGTTTGAAAAAGATACCAGACCTTTTTATTGCCATTAACATAAAGAATAAATGAAGCTTATTGAAAAATAATACATGAAAGAATTATTTATGAATGTTTTAAAGTCATTCCTAGTGACCAATTATCACACTTGTGTTTAGGACACAGCCAGATCTCTGTTGAGATGTTCTAAATTCAAAACATCCAAAATTTTTTAAATTAGTGATACTGACTCTTTTAAATGTATCTTTGTTTAAATGGAATGTCTTCTGAGACTACCCAGTTTTTTAGGATACATTGGATAACACACACAGATAAAAACTATACATTTTTTCTGTTGCATTTGGACCGGTCTGTATACAAGTGCATAGCATATCATCAGATGATTGTCCTGTACATATACAAATGCATGGCAGATGGTCATGTGAGTCACTTCCACCGAAGACCTCTCTCTGAGGTCAGGCAGTACTTACTAGTCATTCTAGCACAGTCTCTCATGTCAGCAGTCTTTGAGCTGTCTAGTTCACCTATCTCCTAAAGTAACTTCAAAAAACTATGTATCCCTCACATCTTTTAGATTGAAATCTAAAATTTTCATCATCCATATCAAAATATCTTTGTAATAAATAGGAAAAAAATCTTTAAAATGTTATAAGCTAAAATATAGTGAAGATTGAATGTTTGATCTCAGAGTAAATAATTTATTACACTATGTGACAAAATAGGCTTTTACTACCTTATGCAATAACATGCTAAATCCAAAAGAAATCATGCATAACTTTTATCTATGGATGTTAACAAATGTATCTTGAAAAACTGAACAGTCCCAGAAAATACTCCATTTAAGAAATTAAATATACATTTAGAAGATTCAGAACGACTAATCTACAGCATTTTTAGTGCTCTGAATTTAGAACATCCCAGTACAGATCCAGCTCTACACTAAACAGAAATATGAACAAAATGGGGAAAGACAAAAAGCCCCACCAAGTTGAGAGACCTTTATTAATCTTTAAAGGAGTCTTTTCCAAAATTAAATTTTTTTTCAAGATTTTATTTAATTTGACAGACAGAGATCACAGGTAGGCAGAGAGGCAGGCAGAGAGAGAGGAAGGGAAGCAGGCTCGCGGCTGAGCAGAGAGCCCGACGTGGGACTCGATCCCAGGACCCTGGGATCACGACCTGAGCCGAAGCCAGAGGCTTTAACCCACTGAGCCACCCAGGTGCCCCCAAAATTAAATTTTTCTAATATTACTTTGGCCACAGGAGTTTAACACCCTGGCATAATCCAGCACAATAAGATTCTACTAAGGGATAAATATGAGTGCAGGTTAGTTCTCAAGGAGCTTTAAAAAAAAATGGAAGCATTGTAAGGGTTGAAAACTGAGTTCCTTAAAACCATCTGCACACATATACCCTTTGGAACATCAACATATACTCCCAGGTATACACACAAGTTTGAAGGCTACCGTCTTAAGTTCTTAAACAGAGGAGTGTGTGGGCCCATAGTCCCTCATCATCCCACCCCATTACTGTTACTTTAGAAATGGTCTTCCCAGTTTGACAAGAGTGCAGGCCTTATGTACACAGCCTCTTTTATATAGAAATGTTGCTGAGTTCTTCTTCCTAAGGAAGCCAGTAAAGACAAGACCAATTTTAAGGGCCAACAGAGTTGGACCATCCCAAATCATTCATTTAGGAGAGAGATTTGGTAAACTTATGACCTAAAGAGTTTGGATTTCAAATATTCTGGCCAACCAGTTCCCATGAAAAATCATACTTTTCATAAGGTAGGGGTAACCCAACTTTCAACTGAGTAGTCACTTGTTCTCATAGGACAGTCTAGAATTTTTACACATTGAGATAAGGAAGAAAAGCAACTTTTAGAATTTTCTCTTGGGGATCTGGTATCATAGGACAACAGATTCCTTTGTAGAATGTTGCTAACCTTGGGTGTGTGGATGTAGGTGTGCATATATCATGCTATGTGCTGTGTCTGTGTGTGAGAAAGAGAGAGAAAGGATGAGAATGAATAAGACCAAAGGAGATGTCTATGGTGACTTTGGAAGTGAGAGTGTGCTAAGAAAAAGTTACCACCTAGCTTTGCAATAAGAGAAAGAATTATGAGAGATGTCGCTCTAAAGAGAAATGACACCAGCAGAGGGTGTGAAGTGAGGTTTCCATTAGGCCAGATTTGCAGACTCTTTTAAAGTTATTGTAAAATGTAAACTTCTATAAGCAATGCGAGAATTATCCTTTCAAACCAAAAGCAGTCCTTAGGGAATCAGGAGTCAAACCATTAGATTAAGGCCACAAAATCAGTACAAAGAATCAAAACAAAGATGCCACATTTTCATAAAAATTTGGTTAAGTGGGTGCAGACACATTATAAGTATTGAGGTGGGTTCCCTGGCGCTAAGTTCTAAAACTTACTTCCTAGCAGTCATATAGAACAGGAGGAATGAAATAAAAAAGACAATCCCACTCCTTTCCTAAATCTTCTACAGAAGCTACTATTGCCTAGCAAGGCAAGTGAAGAACCAAACTTCCCAGAAGCATCACCACTTACATATCAACACATTTTCTTAAAATATGAATCCTAAAAGGGACTGGAATAAAGCAGGGAAAAACAAGCTTAAGAGCTATGTGATATTGTTTAGGTTTCTTACACTCTCTGAGTTGCAGGTTCTTCATCCATAAAATGATAAAGCTTATGTCATAGGGTTGATGTGATGATTAGTTTAAATTATCCCACACGCAGCACTTAGTGCAGAGTGAATAGCATGGGTTAAGTATTCAATAAATGGAAGCTACTGCCACTATTATTCAGGAGACATAATTCCAAATCCTATCTTTTCTACTAAGCAGTTGTGTAACTTTGAGTAAGTTTTTTAACTTTTCTTGAGCCTCCATCACATACCCTTTAATATTCCAAAGGATTAGGGCGCCTGGGTGGCTCAGTTGCTTGAGTGTCTGACTCTTAGTTTTGACTCAAGTCATCATCTCAAGGTTGTGAGGTCAAGCCTCATAGATAGTCCTATGCCAGGCTCCACGCTAAGTGGGGAGTCTGCTTGAGATTCTCTCTCTCTCTCTCCCAATGCACACACGGGCGCATGTGCTCTCTCACTCTCTCTAAAAATAAATGAGTAAATCTTTTTAAAAAATACTCCAAAGGATTGCTATAAAGGTTAACAGCACATGAGAAAGCCCTTAGCACACAGTTAGGCATATAGCAGGCATTCATGCCCTAAGACCATTTTTCTTTTGCTTCAATGACTACTTCTTGCTTATCAACAGACAACACTCAACAACTTGATAAGTGGTAAGTAAAGATATTTTCATTGAACACTAAAAGCACAAGCTTTAAAAGACAAACTGAACTCCCCCTGATTTTAAAACTTACGTTCTTTGTAAGATACCCATTTGGAAAGGGAAAAGGCAAGCCCTGGGCTGGAAGAAAACATTTGCAATACATGTACCTGACAAAAGACTTGTATCCAAAATACATTTTTAAAAAATAATATTTTTTCAACTAAATAATTTGAAAAACAACCCACTAAAAATGGGCAAAAATAAATTTGATCTCTTTACAAAACCAAACATGAGGATGGAACGTAAGTACATAAACAGATATTCAGAATCAATAGGGAAATGCAAACTAAAACCACAATAAGACACCATCACACCACTAGAGCAGCTAAAATTTTGGAAGGGTGAAATTACCAAGAATGTGGGGCAACTGGAACTCTCATACGCTGCTGCTGAGAATGCAAAATGACAGAACCACTAGAAACAGTCTGGAGCTTCTTCTAAAGTACGGCACATGTTTATCACATCAAACAATTCTACCCTTAATATTTACCCAAATTTTTTTTAATTACTACACAAATGTTTATAGAACCTTTATTCATAATAGCCAAAGCCTTTGCATTGTCTGTACATGCAAATGTCCATCAAAGGCTAAAGCAGATAAACAAGTCTTGGTCCATCAATACAATGAAATACTACTATTCAGCAACAAAAAAGGAACTATTGACACATATACCAACATGGATGAATCTCTAAAACATTAAAGTGACCCAAAAAAGCTGGACATAAAAATAATAAATACGTAAGATTTTATTTATAAGAAATTTTAGAAAGACTAATCTAGGCTATGGTGATAGAAAGCAGGACAGTTGCCCGGGACCTGGAGTAGGAGGGCTTGAAGAAAATCTTGGGGGTGAAGGATATATTCTATAATCTGTGAGCACATTTGTCAAAATTCATCAAACTGTATTGTAAAATGGATGTATTCTAATTGTATGTACATTACATGTTAACAAAGGTGATTTTTAAAAGTTCACATGCTTTATCCAAGATGCCAAAATCCAAAAGCTCAGAAAGTCAAAAAGTTTTTGTAAGTGCAACATCTATCTGACTTGGCCTGATTCCAAGAGATTTAAAGTCTATATTTATCCTATTGAGTGATACTATCCATGCATTAAACTGCAAATAATCAGAGTGCTTCCTCAGATCTTGCTACGAGTATACATATTCTACAATATAAATACTGAATTGCCTTTCTAAAATCTGAATATTCTGAATTCAGAAACAGACACTTTCCTCGGGGTTTTAGATGAAGAATTTAGAGATTGCTTTCCTTGTCCTAGGAAAACGAGGAAGAAAGGAAAAGGATGGAAGGATGGACAAAAGGAAGGAGAAGGAAGGAATGTTTTCCGGGTGCAGCCCAATCTTTCATGTCAAAGTGTTTTCATCTTTGCCCTTCTGCAGGAGTGGTACCTGCTCTGGTCTCTGGTGACAGCCATCAAATGATTCCCCCCGTCCTCTCCTCATCCCTGAGCCATGAAAAATTATCTAATTGATCAGGTTTCTTTAAAAGATTCTGAGCATTCCCTTTTTAGAATTTGGTTCCAAAAGCAAGCACTGCTGGGCCCCTTTATCATTCCTGTCTCAGAATTAAGAACCTGGGGGAGAAAAAGAGGGGGGAAAAGATGAAAGAAAAACTATTTTGAGAATTTGCCAAATGGTGAATTTCTGTCTCCCCCAGCCTTTCCACAGAGGGTTGGTTTGAAGCTAAACACTTCAAAGCTCTTTTGATATGTTTTCTCCTCTTCCGTATATCCCCCACCACAGAGAAATGGAGAAAAGATCCATATTTTGTTGTGGGGCCTTGGAATTAATTTAAAGCAAATATTTCTCCTAAAATGTTTCAATCCACAAAATGAGATTGTTTTTCAAGCTTTTATTTTACTTATTCTGTTTCCAACATGTTCTAGTGGCAGCCTCATGTGTAAACTATTGTGAACATATTAAATTAGAAACACATTTTTTATTGTTATCTTTACCTCTCCAACTTTTAGTCTTCCCTAAAATATCTTGTGACCTCTGTGGTACCACAACCCTGTCACATAAATTTTATGTCCTTTCCTCCTTAATTAGCCATGGTTACAGAGCAGCAATTATGTAGTACAGAATAGAGAAATCTCAGTGCTTCCTATGAGAAAGGGTTAAATAGACAAGTACTTGGATCAGATTCCCCTAACACCTTTGGATTAATTGGATTTGAGGCTAAAAATAAATTACCCAATAGGTTAAAATGAGGTAATGTTGAAAGAACTGCGTGAAAAGAACTACAAAAAATGCAAGAGCTTCACCCTGAGTATCCAAGAGCACCTTGCAGAGGAAGAAGAAAACAGGTTATGCTTCTTAACTTGATGAACAGGCTTCAGAACGTTTGACATGTTATTCCTGAGACAGGGACTGAAAACAGTAATACTATTATCCCTTATAGCATGGGGTAAGGAGATTTACAAAATAGAAAAGGAAAGTGTTCCTACTCTTCCTGGGAGATGAACTAAGCGAATAATTGTACATGGTGGGGCAGGAAGGGGATGGATGGCTTGGGGATATCAGTTTGAGGGAAAAATCCACGCTCTCTCTCCCTCTTGCAGACTCACTATGATTATCAGCATGTCAAAGGCTCTGAAAAGTCTTGCAATAAAGATACTGACTTATATCTATTTTAAGCACAATTTCCCAAATTTACTTGACCATGAAATTCTTTGTACATCCACTAATCACTTGCAGAACAATCCTTAGAACACATCTGAGGAAAGTGTTCTAGGACTGTTGTTTTCTCATGTTTTGGTGTTACTGTTCAACAGATGAAAATAAATGTTGCAAGTCTCATCCACAAGTTCAAAGTCATAGGAGAGGGCACATGATTTTGTTCTTCTAGTTCTTGTGCTTTTTTGGAAGGGCAAGTCTGCCCCTAGGATTCTTGAAGCATGTTTGCTGGTGACTGAGCTCGGCTACATCTCAATGCAAGCATCAATATTGGTCTATGATAAATCTCTTAACTCAGGCCACCACAGCTGGAGTTACTACAGAGTACAGAAGAGGGGTTATGTGTGTGGGCTCTAGCGCTGGCTTGGCTTGGAATGCTCTGTTGCGTGTTACTCATCATCTGTGTGCCTCAGTTTCCTCATCTGTATAATGGGGTGATAACACAACCATCTACCTTATCAGGCTACTGTGAAAATAAAATGAGTTAACATAGAATTTTAGAATAGCTGTTGGCACATGGTTTATAGAAGGAAGGAATGAACAAAAGAAGAAAAATGGGAGAGAGGAAGAGAGAGAGAGAGACAGAGGAAGAGGGAAGAAGGAAAAGAATCACAGACCATGTTCAGAGTTCTGGACATCCAGGGAGCAAGCACATAAGGACCAAAGTCATGGGGAGAAATGGAGCATCTCTTTACCAACAGCAGGGGACCCCAGGATACTCGGGGCAAGTTCTCTGCTAAGCTGGGCTGGGGCCGAGGCTTGAACACCTAAGAAGGGCCTCCTCCTCCCTTTCTCACAGACCCAAAGTATTTTTGCCAATAAAGTAGATATGCCTGTCCTACCAGCTGAGGCACAGACACAGAGGGATGGGGGAACTTAGCCAGACCTATGCAGAGAACTAAGCCCAATCAGACATACTCGCCTCTGGAGAACAGAAGAAAAATACCTCATAAATATGAAAGAGATGCCACACAGATGGAAGAGAAGGGAGACCAAGTATGTACCCTCTCCCCAGGACTCCAGCTTAGGATTTACACAGTGGAATACTAACTACAAAGAAAACATGATACCTTGCACGCTAAGTCTGCAAGCATTTAATCTCTAATCTATTTACATAATCTATAAGAATAACACAAAGATATTTACCAATATTTACAAAAACAAAAAAATGTATTTCTACAAAATTACCTTTTAAAACTGGAAATGTCCCCAAATCCCCAATATCTGCATAGCTATATCAATACTCCTTACTGTTCTGGAAGTGCTGGAAAATCCCAGGTGGAAGGGGAGGGGAAGAGAAGGTAGGGAGTTCTCATACAGTGAGTGCCTCAGGGCCCCCTGATAGAGCTGCTGCTGGGTCTATTTCTGCCAGCACAACAGCCAGCTCACTCCATTACCCCCTGGAGAGCTGCATCTCTCTTCTTCCCTGGGCCATGTTTTTCCACTATCCTGGTTATTGCCTTCTGACATCATGTGAGACACTTCTTCAGCCTTGGTCCCTGCAGCTCACCAGATGGACGTGGTGGAGGAGGGAAGGAAGAAATGGGCATTAAGGAACAGAAGAATAAACACTGAATGTTGGCAGACTAGTTAAGTTCCCCTGTTGCTGGTAAACTCACCACCATCCCTCTTACTTCCCATCCATAGCTGGTTTTGTGCCCACTTATGTGGCATTAAAAAATCACAACTCACAAATAGAAAATTGCTAGATATTCCCAAATCCAGTAGGTGGATTCTCAGGAATATTCCCCATGATGACTAGGAATCCTAATATTTAACAGGGCAGGGTTTCTAAATGCACTGACCTTGATTGTTCTTTTCTTATTCAAATTAACAATTGCCTGAAAGGATCCCAGAAAACAGAAAACCCTTGTCTTCATTGCCAAGAGTCACCATTGGGCCACTCTATACATTTTCTATGCTGAGGATACATGTTCTAGTCTCAGATGTGCCAATGAGAGCCAATGATTCATAACCGAGTCCATGGCCCTCAGACCCCTACCATGTTCAAGCGGTCAGCCAATCAATACTAACTGGCTCAGTCGTGCCTTGAAGCACTGAATATGGCCTTGGGTTCCTTGTGACTAGGTAAAGCTAGCTTTGGCACGTTGTGTCCAGATGTTAAGAGCTGGATACAGCTCTCAAGCTGTGGGTGTCCAGAGTAGGTCATCCATGTACAGTCTGGGTATGGGCTCCCAGTCAAGCTGGCTCTTATTCTGTGGGGTAAAGAAAGCCCTTTCATTTCCCACATCCTCAGTGAAGAAGATTTTCATCCAAAGAGGCCTGGGAATCTCAGGTTAACTGCCATTAGATTCCTTCATCACAACTCAAAGGGATTTCGTTGTGTTGGGATCCATCACTGGGTAAAAATGCAGTTCAGGAGTGCCAGAGGGGCTGAGTCTCTGGGGCAGGAGGTATGTCTCTACTCAGGCCTGGGAGGAGTCCTGCCATGCTGCGGCACTCCTCCCGAAGGACAGGTGTAAAGAGCAATGGGTAAGGCTCGACCTTCTGGCACCGCAACCACAACAGGGGCTGGAGCAAAGCCCTCCGTCATCAGATAGTGAAGAAAGACAATCGTCCTGTCACATTGGACACCAATTTCTCTCACTGTGCTAGACCTAGATCATATCTTCTGCAACTCTCAGTTTAAAATCACAGATCTAAGCAGGCCCCAGGAGTACTAAATAGGACTGGTTTGAGCATGCACCATCTACTGGATCTGACCCAGTCACCTCCCCTCAAGTGACACCCATGTCCCTTCTACATGATTTCAAGGTCATTAACCTTTCTGTCAGAATGGACACTTAAAGATTGTATAGTGATATCTCCTCCTATACTGTGAAGTAGCTAGAGTTGCTCTCACTAAAAAAAGGAAATACCAAAACTAATATCTGAGAGGTTCTCCCTCCCCCATTCCAGTGTAATATCCTATCATAAAAGGCTTTGAGCCCTTCCTCTTTCTAATTACATGGAAAAGCAATTTCGATAGGGTAGACCATCTCAGATCATCTGACAAACGTAATCGCCTCTTATTGGCAGGTACAATATCCTACTCAACAATATATCTTCAGCCCATCACACAGTGACTAGCACATACTAGCATATATGCTATTAACATATTTGGCAAATGAATGAATGTTATTTTTTCTGACACATTTTTATTCAGTTCCTCTATGAATGAGCATAAACTTTTTTGCATAAACCTTTATACTTCTCTTGCCAAGGTTCATGAAGAGTCTCTGCCCATCTAAGTTTGGTTTGTCTTCTGAATTCTATTTAATTACATTAGCATGTTAGTTACTAACTCTAGCCTCTTCCTTCACTACCACCTCCAATTACTCAATCTGAGTAAAGTCTAAAGTCTCAAATAAGACTTCTCAATAAGTCTCAAATCTGTCCACTTCTTTCCATCTGCACCTTCATTTCTTTCCTGGGCTCCTGCAAAAACGTCCTAACTAGATTCCCTGCCTCTAGTATTACAATCTTGTTCAAAGTATAAATCTGCCCATGTCACTTTATGCTTAAAATACTCCCGTAAGAGAAAGATACTGGGGTCTCTGGGAACATGGTAACCTGAGTGAAGTCCCCACCCATCTCAGCACTCCCAGAATGAACTGATTGCTTCTCCAGCAGCAGGCAGGTGCTGAGACCTGAGAGAGAAAGCTGGAATCTGACCAAGTTCCTTCAGACAGAACTGATATAGGATTCCCTTCCCATGCAGCTGAACATCCACAGCAGAACAGGGTTGGTAGCTAGAACCTATGGGTACAGAGGAAGAACTTTTCAGCCAGGGAATTGCGGAATCCAGCTATATCCTCCATTTCCTCAAAGGTGACTTCATATGCTTGTGCTAGATCTTTCAGGCCATCCCAAGGCCATGACAAGGAAGAAAGTTGAATAAACCTTCCCTTCTCCTGAGCTGGATGAGTAAAGGAAGACCACAGGAGTTCCTTTTTCTCAGGTCTCTCATCAGAATGCTGACACCTGGGGCACCTGGGTGGCTCAGTGAGTTAAGCCTCTGCCTTCAGCTCAGGTCATGATCTCAGGGTCCTGGGATCAGGCCCCACATCGGGCTCTCTGCTCAGGAGGAAGCCTGCTTCCCCCTCTCTCTCTGTCTGCCTCTCTGCCTACTTGTGATCTCTTTCTCTCTCTCTGTCAAATAAATAAAGAAAATCTTAAAAAAAAAAAAAAAGAATGCTGACACCTGCCTTTACACTACAACCTATAGGACCATAAATTCTTGTGCTTCTCACCTCCTATAGGATTCTCACCATTAAGGACACTTCAACAACCAGGCCTAAGTTCTAATGAGTGAACCGGGAAAACTTAAAACCTATCTAAGAGATCCTAGGAACCAGAGAGAGAGATCAGGTAGAATAATCAAAATGAGTTCTCAGCGAAATAAAACTGCTAGAGAAAATAGATAGAAACCTGAATAGAAAATAAAATTACCAAGGAGTTCTAAAGTAGTTTAAAAAGACTTTACTGACAAAAAAATAAGATCCTTCACTGGAAAATTTTATTGTTGAATTAAAGGAAAAGATGATAATTAAGACTTTAATCAGTGCTCTGAAAGAATAAATACAACAAACACTTCAAAGTTCTGAGCAAAAAGGTAAAAGTAGCCATTTGTATGTCTTCATTGGAGAAGTGTCTGTTCATATCTTCTGCCCATTTTTTGATATGATTATCTGTTTTGTGTGTGTTGAGTTTGAGGAGTTCTTTATAGATCCTGGATATCAACCTTTTATCTGTACTGTCATTTGCAAATATCTTCTCCCATTCCGTGGGTTGCCTCTTTGTTTTGATGACTGTTTCTTTTGCTGTGCAGAAGCTTTTTATCTTGATGAAGTCCCAGAAGTTCATCTTTGCCTTTATTTCCTTCGCCTTTGGAGACATATCTTGAAAGAAGTTGCTATGGCTGATATCAAAGAGGTTACTCCCTATGTTCTCCTCGAGGATTCTGATGGATTCCTGTCTCACGTTGAGGTCTTTTATCCATTTCGAGTTTATCTTTGTGTACGGTGTAAGAGAATGGTCAAGTTTCATTCTTCTACATAAAGCTGTCCAGTTTTCCCAGCACCATTTATTGAAGAGACTGTCTTTTTTCCACTGGATATTTTTTCCTGTTTTGTCAAAGATTATTTGATCATAGAGTTGAGGGTCCATATCTGGGCTCTCTACTCTGTTCCACTGGTCCGTGTGTCTGTTTTTATGCCAGTACCATGCTGTCTTGGTGATCACAGCTTTGTAGTAAAGCTTGAAATCAGGTAACGTGATGCCACCAGTTTTATTTTTGTTTTTCAACATTTCCTTAGCAATTCGGGGTCTCTTCTGATTCCATACAAATTTTAGTATTATTTGCTCCAGCTCTTTGAAAAATACTGGTGGAATTTTGATTGGAATGGCATTAAAAGTATAGATTGCTCTGGGCAGTATAGACATTTTAACGATGTTTATTCTTCCCATCCAAGAGCATGGAATGGTCTTCCATCTTTTTGTGTCTTCTTCAATTTCTTTTAGGAGTGTTCTGTAGTTTCTCGAGTACAGATCTTTAACCTCTTTGGTTAGGTTTATTCCGAGGTATCTTATGGTTTTTGGTGCTATAGTAAATGGAATCGATTCTCTAATTTGCCTTTCTGTATTTTCATTGTTAGTGTATAAGAAAGCCACTGATTTCTGGACATCAGGGAGATTCAAATCAAAACCACATTGAGATACCACCTTACACCAGTTAGAATGGCCAAAATTAGCAAGACAGGAAACAACGTGTGTTGGAGAGGATGTGGAGAAAGGGGAACCCTCTTACACTGTTGGTGGGAATGCAAACTGGTGCAGCCACTTTGGAGAACAGTGTGGAGATTCCTCAGGAAATTAAAAATAGATCTTCCCTATGACCCTGCAATTGCACTGCTGGGTATTTACCCCAAAGATACAGATGTAGTGAAAAGAAGGGCCATCTGTACCCCAATGTTTATAGCAGCAATGGCCACGGTCGCCAAACTGTGGAAAGAACCAAGATGCCCTTCAACGGATGAATGGATAAGGAAGATGTGGTCCATATACACTATGGAGTATTATGCCTCCATCAGAAAGGACGAATACCCAACTTTTGTAGCAACATGGACAGGACTGGAAGAGATTATGTTGAGTGAAATAAGTCAAGCAGAGAAAGTCAAGTATCATATGGTTTCACTTATTGGTGGAGCATGACAAATAATATAGAGGACAAGGGTAGATGGAGAGGAGAAGGGAGTTGAGGGAAATTGGAAGGGGAGGTGAACCATGAGAGACTATGGACTCTGAAAAACAACCTGAGGGTTTTGAAGGGGCGGGGTGGGAGGGTGGGGGAACCAGGTGGTGGGTATTAGGGAGGGCACAGATTGCATGGAGCACTGGGTGTGGTGAAAAAACAATGAATACTGTTACGCTGAAAATAAATAAAAAATTAAAAAAAAAAAAAAAAAGGTAAAAGTAATTAAAGTATCCAAAGAATAAAGAGAACCTGGAAACATTAGCAGAAGAGTTAATATGAAAATAATAGGTGTTACTAAAAGAGGAAGAAGAACTGGATGGAGGAAAAAAGATGGAGGGAATGCAATCATTCAAAAAAGAGTAATAAAAAATTTCCATAAACTGTAGAAATATCTAAATCCTCAGATGAGAAGGGTGTATATGGAGTTTCAAGCTGGATTAGCAAGAAGAATCATGTATAGGCACTTGAAATTCTTGAACTTTAAGGAGAAAGTAACATCCCACAGGCATGAAAACCATTAAAAAACAAAAAACAAGGTAGTGAGAGGATGGTTGGGTTATGGAAATTGGGGAGGGTATGTGGTATGGTGACTGCTGTGAAATGTGTAAGCCTGATGACTCACAGACCTGTACCCCTGGGGCAAATAATACATTATATGTTAATAAAAATAATTTATTAATAAATAAATAAATAACCTACCTGCTGTCCTGGGGGGGCGTGGGGAGGAATCTAACTTCTCACCCAGAACCTAGGAAGCTAAGAGTTAAGAAAAAGGATCTACAGACAACTACATGGAAAGACTGTGAATGAAGAATTTCACACCCAGCCAAGATACTATTCCCTTGTCAGATGGATGAAAAATACTACAGTACAGGAGAAGACTCCAAAAAAGTATACTATTCAAGTTCCCCATATGAAAAAAATATATGAGAAAAAAATTAACATTCCAATAAATTAATCAGAGACTTTAAGATAGGAGATGATAAAAACAAAAAGTATTGAGCAATAATTCTGATATGTGTGCATGCGTGTAAACTTAAATCTTAATGAAAATGTGTATCTCGGGGCGCCTGGGTGGCTCAGTGGGTTAAAGCCTCTGCCTTCAGCTCGGGTCATGATCTCAGGGTCCTGGTATCGAGCCCCGCATCGGGCTCTCTGCTCCGCGGGGAGCCTGCTTCTCTCTCTCTCTGCCTGCCTCTCCGCCTACTTGTGATCTCTCTCTCTGTCAAATAAATAAATAAAATCTTTAAAAAAAAAAATGTGTATCTCTTTGTGGAGTCATGTACAATTTGTGATAAACAAGGATCACTGAAATAGAAGAGATATATTTAATAAGAAGCACTATCTCAACAAAATGTAGAAGCTGAGGTTGGTGCGTAGAGAGAGGAGAGGAAGGACAGAAGTTAAGCAGAAATTAAAAGTACTCTACAGAAGAAAGTTGATTGAACAGGCTGTGGCAGTCACAGAGGTCTTAGATCTCTCAGTAAGAGAAAACCTCCATGAGGAATGTAAATTGCTGACAGCCTCCAGAGGCTGGGAAAGAAGTAACTCAAAAATCAACTGCCTTGGGGCACCTGGGTGGCTCAGTGGGTTAAAGCCGCTGCCTTCAGCTCAGGTCATGATCCCATCATCCTGGGATCGAGCCCCGCATCGAGCCCCGCATCGGGCTCTCTGCTCATCGGGGAGCCTGCTTCCTCCCTTCTCTTCTCTGCCTGCCTCTATGCCTACTTGTGATCTGTCTGTCAAATAAATAAATAAAATCTTAAAAAAAAAAAAAAAAATCAATGGCCTTATTCTAGAATAAGCTCTTAGGAATGAAATGGGGGAAACATTTCCTTTTAAGAAGAACAAAAACTATGAAATACTTAGGAGTAAGTTTAACAAAAGTACACAAGAACTATATTAAGGAAACTAGAAATAGTATTAAAGACAAACAAGATAACCACTCTCTTGGATAGTAAAATCTATTATCATTAAATGTCATTCCTTGCAAAATAAATATGGTTATGTGGAACAGAACACTCATACACTGCTGGTGGAAAGAGGAGGTTAATAAGCACTTGTGGAAAGCAATCTTACAACATATGTTAAAATAAACAGTATCCTTTGGCTCAATAATTCTAGTCCCAGGAAATAAAAGCACTAATACTTAAGGACAGATGTATGAAGATATATACTGCAGCATCATTTATAGTTGCAAACAGTTCTATAAACAAAATGAATGTTCATAATTGGGAAATGGGCTAAATACAGTGTAATACATCTATACAATAAAACTGTATATGGCTACCTAAAAAAATGAGCTAAGCCAAGTGACTTGGAGGGAGTTCTACACAGTACTGAGAAAAGTAAAATGCAGGAAAATGTGAATATGATGCCATCTTGAAAAAGAAAAAAACACCACTCAAAAAATGTGGAGGTATATATACATATAAAATATGATTATGTTTCCTTTATTTTGAAATACCTATTTTTTTTTCACATTGTAACATCTCTTAAATGAGACTGTATCTTCTAGTCACCAAATGCCATATGGCAGTTGTTACAGCATTGTCCCTGCCTATACATGTACATCAAAGCATGTCCATTCACATACAATGGGTGTTGGGGGTTCAAGGAACAGCCCCAAAACAACAATGGAGCACTCTCACAGGCCATATTGAATCATTAATGATCTTGCCACAGATGACAGCAATGTGTGGGAAAGCACAGACCCCAGTGTCTATGAATTGAGAAGGACTTCCAAAGAGTCAAATTTGCACATGAAGTTCTAGGACTATCTTACTCAATTTATTCCACATACAGTTTTCTTTCATGTGCTCAAAAGAATGGTGTCTAAATAGAGGTAAAAGAACTAATTCAATAAGTTTAGAATAAAAATTACAAGGATTGGGGCACCTGGGTGACTCAGTGGGTTAAAGCCTCTGCCTTCGGCTTGGGTCATGATCCCGGGGTCCTGGGATCGAGCCCCAGGTTGGGCTCTCTGCTCAGTGGGGAGCCTGCTTCCCTTCCTCTCTCCCTGCCTGCCTCTCTGCCTACTTGTGATCTCTGTCTGTCAAATAAATAAATAATTTTTTTTTTAAATTACAAGGGTTAAGAAGGCATTGTGTCATAGTTTAATGGATAGCATTTGTTTCTTTCTATATATAACAAGATAATTTTGTGTCTTACACTAATGACATCTTAACGTGAAATATGTGGTATAAATATGTATATATTAACATCTGCACAAGATTGTACTGGTAAGGAGAAAATTGTGGATGAACATGATCAAGGATCCTACTATGGATGTATTAGTCTGGTAGGACTGCCACAACAAAGTATGACAGACTGGAGGGGGGTGGGTAGTTTAAACAAGAGAAATTTATTTTCCCACCGTTCTGGAGGCTAGAAGTCCAAGATCAAGATGTCAGCAGAGTTCATTTCTCCTGCAGCCTCTCCCCTTGGCTTGTAAAAGACCTCCTCTTCATTGTGTCCTCCCATGGCCTTTTTTCTGTTTGCACATCTCTAGTATGTTACCCCCTTCTAATAAGGACATGAGTCATACTAGATTAGGGCCCCACCATGATGACAATTTAACCTTATTTATCTCTTTAAATGCTCTATCTCCAAATACAGTCACAGTACTGGGGATTGGGGCTTCAACATATAAATTTGAGGGGGACACAATTCAGTCCATAACAACAAGCTTCTTGGGGAGACTTGAGAAGAGAGACCAAGCAAAAAAAAAAAAAAAAAAAAAAGAGAGAGGACTACACTAAAAAAAAAAAAAAGGCACATATATGCACTACATAAAGTCACACATATATGTACATAAACATAGGAAGATATAAAATGATTTTTTAAAACATTTTAATGGTTTCTCATTGTCTCTAGG
Organism: Martes martes; assembly: GCF_963455335.1. NCBI lineage: Eukaryota > Metazoa > Chordata > Mammalia > Carnivora > Mustelidae > Martes > Martes martes. The sequence goes on from NC_137891.1 coordinate 40,687,008, forward strand.
ATCAAGTGCAAACTACAACACAGCTTATATCCTTCTAGAGGTGAGTCTGTCTCCCTCTCCAGTCTCCCCTATCTCATACTCAGCACTTCTCTGCTCCAGAAACCTCAGACTTCTTCCACTTGCTCAGCTATTCCTGCTTGATTCACCATCCCTCTCAGAACACTCTTCTCCAAACCACCCGTTTTTGCTCCCCTCCATCTCCAAGTCTCAGCTTAGGTTTTACTTCCCTAGAAAGGCCTTTCCTCCATCCGTGGCAGGTTTCTCATGGTAGTTAAACTCCAACAAAATCGTGTGGCTTCTTGCTTAAAATGCAGAAACCCTGCTTTCACTTCACAGCTGCTGAATCAGACTACCATTGAGGGCAAGGATGGAGTGAAAATTCTTCTGCATCCTGAAGTGTTAGAATCTATGCCGTGAACAAGCTAAAGCCCCTCATTGTACCCTCCCATTACACTGTGAACTTCTTCCTTCAAGATCCATCACAAACCTGACTGTTTCTTTCATGCAGGAGCAGGCAAATGTTTTCTGTATGGTCCCAGGCAAAAATATATTTTAACCTTTGCATGCCTAGAAGCAAAATCAAGGATTTTATGTAGATAACCTATGTAACGAAATAGAAAAATTTAGCAAATTTTTAACAAAACTCAAAATATCACAAAATACAATTTTTTATAATATACAAATGAGAAGAGTGGAATTTCTTATTGGGGTGATATTGAACTTAATTATGGTCAAAGTTCGTGTTTTCTAACATTACAGTAGAAACGTAGCTTTGCTCTGTAAAGCTTTCTTTTGCTCCTCGGTAGCACAGTATTTGAGTGGTCATAAGTCAACATCACTTTGAAAAAAAGTATTACAAGTTACCTTTATGGATCGTCAGACACACACACACACACACACACACACTCCACCAATACATTTTAAATGTCAATAAATCTATTCAAATCAGACTCTAGAATTTCAACACTCCTTTACTTGTATGTCTTCTCTACTCTGACAGTCAATTCACTTCCCTATCTTTCCTTGGATAAAACAAAGGCAAATGCTTATAGTCAATATATTTTAAAGTCAATTTCCAAGGTAAAAATGGGCACTTTGTAGAGTTAGAACTTGAAGCCAAATACAAAAGATGATTGATTATATGTCCAAAGGAAAATATAGAAAGTCATTCTACGTCCTGACACTTCAAGGTAAAAAAGTGTGTTCTGGTCCTCCCATATTGTACATGATTTTTCTTTGATTGTCTTCCCTATTTTCTGCACATAGAGAGGCATGGCAAAATCAAAAGTCCATTAAAAGAAAGCACGAATTCATAAAGTCAGGCAAATTGTCCTAATCCTGTGCTTCACCAAAAGCAAAAACATTAATAATATAGAAGTGTAAGAATTTGCATAATAAATAAAAAGATACACCACCCTAACATGCAACTAAAAAGACAAATGACAATCTAAAGGATTTTTAGGAAATATATTTTTTAAAAAGACAAAAATGACAAACTAGGAAAAATATTTGCAATTTATATGTAAAAGGTCTCTAAAATTGGAGAAGAAAAAGACCTAAGCTCTATAGAAAATTTCACTCAAGATATAAATGGACAGTTCATAGAAAAATAAATGCAAATTGTACTTACTTATATGAAAGAATGCTCAACCTCTTTCATAATAAAAGCAATGCAAATTAAAACTACAGTTTGATACAATTTCTCACCTGTCTTACTGGCAAAACACCAAAACTCTGACATCATACTTTGCTGGCAAGACTTTAAGGAAATAGACACTCTCATAATTTGATTATGGAAATGCAAATTGGTATAACCCATATGAAGGGGAATTTGATAGTATCTAGTAAAATGTCATAGGTGTTTACCATTTGACCCAGCCATCCCACCTATAGGAGTATCTCCCACAGAAAAACTGGTAAAGATATTTAAAAAACACACCCCATAAGACTATTCATTTCAGCACTACTTGAAATAGCTAAAGCTACAAACAACCCAAAGGTGTATCATAGGCAGCAGTGGAATTAACTACAGTGCATCCACCTAATGTGGTACTAGGCAGCTATAAAAAGAATATACTTCATATACAACATATACTAATGCATAGTATTCTCTCTCTATGTGTGTGTGTGGGTGTGTGCATGTGTGTATACACTCCATAAACTACACAGACTCTCAAACTTTCTTGATTCATAACCCCCTTAATGTCCCAATAATTTGTCATGGTATCATTAACCCAAAAGAAATGCCTGATGGTTCTACTTATTAATGGAACTAACGGAACAATTTCATTTACTAATGTATTAATTTGTTTGGTCCTGGAGTAAGGTGGAGGGAACAGAAAAGAAATTAGATTTTTTAAATAGTCCTTGTTTATAGACATGTCTTTTGAACTATAAATATATATCACGTAAATTAAAATAAAATTAAATCTTTTTAAAGCAAGTCTTGAAAATCAAAGGCAAAAAACAAGTAAATCCACATAGTTGGTGGCATTAACCACATAGGAATTATTCCAAGTTGCTTTAATTAGAAAATTGTGACTATACATACCTAGTAGAATATGCTCTAAGCAGAAAATGGTAACAACTTAAACTGATTTAAGTAATCATAATACTTATGTTACTATTGGGTTTATTCTATTTGTCTATTGTGAGACAAAGCAATTGAGCAAACATGATGTTATAACTGAGAACCATAATTTTCAGCATGGAAAGGAGCAGATACAAATGTAAAACTAATACTGATGGCCAACAGACACATGAAAACATGCTCCCATCATCACCATCATCAGGAAAACATAAATCAAAACCACAATCTGATATCCCCTTAGACTGCTCATCAACGCTAAACAAAATCACAAGAAACAACAAGCATTGTCAAGGACATGCAGAAAAAGGAATCCTTACCAGTGTTTTTGGGAATGAAAACTGATACAACCACTGTGGAAAACAGTATGGAGTTCCACCAAAAAAAAAAAAAAAAAAGAAAAAATCAAAGACAGAATTATCTTATAATCCAGTAATTCTACTACTAGGTATTTCCCCCCCCCCCACCAAAAAAAAAAAACCAAAACCAAAACCAAAAGCAAAAACCACTCATTCTAAAAGATATATGCACCCTTATGTTTATTGCAGAATGATTCACAATAGCCAAATTATGGAAGCAATCCAAGTGTTCATCAATCGAGAGATGGACACAGATGTGGCATATATATACAATGGAATATTACTCAGCCATAAGAAAGAATGAAATCTTGCCATTTGCAACAACATGGATAGATCTAGAGGGTATAATCAAAAGCGAAATAAGTGAGTCAGAGAAAAACAAATACCCTATGATTTCACACATGTGGAATTTAAGAAACAAAACAAATGCACAAAGAAAAGAAGCAACAGATCACAGAACAGTCTCTTAACTACAGAGAATAAACCAATGGTTCCAGAAGGGAATGGGTAAGATAGATGAAGGGGAATGAGAGTACTCTTATCATGATGAGCACTGAGAAATGCATAAAACTGTTCAATCACTATATTGTAAACATGAAATTAATATAACATTGTATGTTAACTATACTGGAATTAAACATTTTCTTGAAAATGGTATCTTCCTGTGTTTCTGTCTGCTGAAAAGGCTTTAGAAACCATGACCTACCTCAGAAATCAGCATCTCCACACCCAGATTGGGTTCTAAATGTCATTTTCCACTAGCAGGCCATAAGAGTCATTGAAGAAATGAATAACTCTATGTCTAGGGCAGGAATTAGGAAAGATGAGCCTGGAATATCTTATCATTCCAGAAGACAAAAGATGCTATTAAAATCATGTCAAAAGGACTTGGAAGATGACCCATGAGAATGACCTCATTTCTGAATGATAGAAGCATTCATAAAGATAAGGGAGGTTTTCTGTGTACATGTTAAGTGTGGAGATCTACTGGAAAAGGCAATATCCAGTAGGAAGTTGTACTCCCCACTCTAGAGTTCAGGGGAAGGTCTAAGTCTTCAAGTGAAACTATGAGAATGCATGAGATTGTTTCTGGAGAATTAGAGAATGAGGAGGGATTATGACCATTCTTTTCTTGATAAATGAATGGAAACAATGAAGTCAGGGCTCATGGGAAGGGAGGGCCTATGGAATCACCAGGAGTGACCCAGCCTTCTTGTCTGCAGTAACCTCTGAGAGGACATGTGGGCACAGTGTAATGGCCAGAAAACCACACTAACAAGCAATACTGGTTGGAGAGGGAGAAGAGGACTAGAGAGAATGGTGCTAAAGAAGAAAAGGGAAGAGTTTGTATCAAAAAAAGGAGAAATGAACAGTTCTTACTGATAGAGAGAGCAAGTAAAATAATGAAAAAGTCCCCTGGAGTTGGGAAGTAGTGGGTTGAGTCAGGGTGAATTTAGTACAGAGATCAGGGAAGAAGAAAAAGATGAAGATGTATAGCTTCCATCATGGAGGGAAAATGTCAATACAGACACAGGAACATGGGGGATAGCCAGAAAGCACAATCCTAAATGCAGGAAAAGACTTACCAGGATTTGAAAGTGATGGTTTAGAAGTAAAGGTTTATAACCCCTTATCCAAAACCCCTAGGACCAGACGTGTTTCTGGATTCAAAATTTTTCAGATTTTATAAAATTAATAATGGAACACACATAGTTAATACATAACACTTCATAACCAAATACCCTAATATTTCTGCATACAAATATATGATTACTAGCAAGTAGGATAAATAGCTTCACATCAAGTCAGATATATTTTTGTCACAAAGTAAGATTCAAAGAGCTTTCAGTTCTCAGTGCATTTCTTTATTTCAGAGTTGCAGACTCTGTAGCAAAGAAATGCTAAGAGCAGATCTACAAGTTTCTGCTGAGCAGATGGTGAAAGGGACATTGACTGAGAAGAATAAAGGTCTAAGTGTCTAGGATGGAAAGGGGAATATGTTGGGAAGAGGGACAGCAGAATAAGGAGGATAAGATGGGGAAGTCCTGAGCAGTATGAAGAGAAAAGGACTCTGAGTACAGGCTTAGCATTGAGGGCAAGGGCCAAGATGCCAAGGATATGGGACACAACTGAACTGACTGGGTTTATGAAAGTTGAGTTCCAAGAAGTATCAGGATAATGAGATTAAAAGACTCTATCTGTTCTTACTTTCCAAATAGAAAACTGCTAAGAGGCTCTTCTGAAGTCTTTTGAAGAGAAGTCTGAACAAAGTTGCTAAGGGGTCCAGAAGACTCTCCAAGTGCTCTCTGTCTGTGGCATCACAGCTTGTGTGGGTAGCCAGGGGACTTAAGCCTTGATATGCTTATAGCACAGGACCTCTCCTTATGTGCTCGAGGAAGAGAAGGACCATCTATCTCACAAGCATCATCCAGGTCTTAGCACCCTGAAATGTGGGTGTTTGCAGCCTCAGAGCTCTGCTATCCCTTTCACGCAGACCTATAGAAAAAGGATTACCAGGTTTCTTGCCTTTCTCCCCAAAGAAGGTCATTCCTGAGAACCAGCAGTTAATGCTTTAAATGTACTTGGAGATCATAGATAAAAGGCATGTCTTAAAGTAAACACGTAATTTTATATGCGTGTGGAATGTCTTTTTTCTACCATGCCTTCTAGGTTTAACAGTAGGTACAGAGATTATATTTGGCTTGTTCTAGTAATATTTAATATACTCCCACCAGGCTGGAAAGACTCTTCAGCCTCTGCCAAAGTTTTTCCTTAAAGACTCACATGCAATGAACCCCAGTGAAGGTAAGTCCCTGGCCAGGGAGGCAGGAGACCATGCACACACTGTTTGAGGCAGAACCAGACCCCAAACACTGTCATTCCTGCACCATGCACTTCAGCAAAATGAGCAGAGATTAACAAAACATCACATTAAACCACTCAGCTCCCTTTCACAAAAGTCACGGATGGAGTGAGGGGAACACCAGGCTTTGGCTCAGACCTGTCAGGATGCCGCTGGCCAGGGTCCCTGGGGAAAGTAGGGGGTTTATGAACACCTGAGAGCAGGCATGTGAGCTGGTGTTTAAGCAGTTCCAACATATCATCAAGGGCTTCAGCCAAGTTAATGAGAACCAGAGCTCCAGACCAAAACGCTTATTTTGAAAATACCTATTTTTCAAAGATTTTGCATTTTAAATTAAACCATATGAGTAATTGTATCCTAGCTTCATAGTCTGTTCTGGAAAATAAAATTCTTGTCCCCTAACTTAGGAAAAAGATCATAATTTTGCAGAAGGAAAGCAGCTAGCAGGGAGAAGAGTAGAGAGTAGAGCCCCAGGGTACCCAAGCTTAAGCTACAGGGGCCACCTGGACCAGCAGGGAAGCAATGGTCCCTGGAAAGAGTTTCCAAATCACTTCCTCTCCCTCCCCCCAGATATCCAAGTTCACCTTACAGGCTGATCCTACATCTATCTTGTTTCTATAGAAGGTGAGAACTAACTACAAATTAGTGAATCTGAGACATTTGAAATTCATGCATTAAAAAAAAAATTCTGTATAGGAGCACCTGGAAGCTCAGTTGGTTAAGCATCCAACTATTGATTTCAACTCAGGTCATGATCTCAGGGTCTTGGAATTCGGCCCTGTGTCAGGCTCCACACAGGGCATGGAGCCTGCTTGAGATTCTCTCTCTCCCTCTTCTGCTGGCCCTGCCCCCACCCTCTTTCTTAAAAAAAAAAAAAAAATGTAAACCCAAGGATTGTTCATGGTCTTTAAATGGGACAATGTCATCTTGTTGGTGTATCTGTTCTTTTCATTTTTTTTCTTTCTTTAATTTTCTTTTGTCATAGGGGAAATCTGCCCTTTCTGGATTTTATGTCTTAGAGTCATATATTGCTCTAAGTGACTACCTCCAGAAAAAATGCGTAAGGTTAAACTGATGATAGGCCCTCAAACTACAAATTTCTACACAAACTTCTACAGACTTAATTCTGTTGTTTCTCCTTCTTTGACTTTGTGATGTTGCACCCAAGACTATTTAGTTCTAGAATAAATATTTTCTTGGTTTTTGGAACCAATTATGGAACCATCAGTAAAACTTGCTAGTTCTCCAAGAGGCATTCATCCGCCCATTAAATCATTAAATAAGGTGATGACAGAAGGCTGCAGAGAGTACCCATGGGGAGCCAGATGAGAGGTAGAGGGGTCTAATGGAGTTAAGCAAGGTTGAATATTCAAATCCTGCCTTTTGCCAGCTTTGTGAATAGAAGTTAATATGTACAGAGCTTTACCCATGTACTAGGCACACTCCTCATAACCTATACATTTAATTTTCACATATAAAATCCATTTTCATAAGAAAACAGAGACACCAAGATTAATATCTTACTTGTACAGTGTCTGAGAACTAAAAAGTGGCAGAACCAGGACATAAACCAAAATCTGTCAAACTCCAAAGCCCTTTCTCTTAAGACTTAGATTTGCAAAGTGAAAATTGTGACAAACTAGGTCCCAGGAATTTAGCATCAATTCATTGATTTGCATCCAGCTGTGATATGAGGGAAAGAACAAGGCATCTAAATGCTTCCAAATTCAAACTCTTCCCCTTACTAGTGGTATGACCTTGGACTAGCCATTTAAACCAAGTTTCAGTTTTCTCAACTAAAAAAATAAGACAATAAGAAAAGGCAATAAGAAAAGGACAAAAGATAAAGACCTAGTATTGCAATTGCTGGGTCATAGGTGTTTATCCCAAAGATACAGATGTAATGAAAAGAAGAGGTACAATGCACCCCAATGGTCATAGCAGCAATGTCCACAATAGCCAAACAGTGGAAGGACCTGAGATATTCTTCAACAGATGAGTGGATATAGAAGATGTGGTGTATATAGATAGATAGATAGATAGATAGATAGATAGATACACACACACATATACACACACACACAATGGAATATTACTCAGTAAAGGATGAAGACCTACCATTTGCATCAACATGGATGGAATTGGAGGGGACTGTGCTAAGTGAAGTAAGTCAAGCTGAAAAAGACAATTATCATATGGTTTCATGCATATGTGGAACATAAGGAATAGCATGAAGGACCATAGGGGAAGGGAGGGAAAAGTGAATGGAAAAAAATCAGAGAGGGAGACAAACCATGAGAGACTCTGGACCCCAGGAAACAAACCAAGGGTTACAGAAGGGAGGGGATGGGGGTACAGTGTAACCAGGTGATGGGTATTTAGGAGAGCATGTGTTATGATGAGCACTGGGTGTTACATGCAACTAATGAGGTGCATATAAATACTTCAATAACTACATCAAAAACTAATTATGTACTACTATATGTTGGCTAACTGAACATAAAAAAAAAAGAAATGGGCAAAAGAGACATTTCTCCAAAAAAGACATAAAATGGTTAAAAGACATATGAAAAAATTTTCAACATCACTCATCAGGGAAATACAAATCAAAACCACAATGAGATACCACCTCGCACCTGTCAGAATGTTTAAATCAGGAAACAACAGATACTAGTGAGGATGCAGAGAAAGGGGAACCCTCTTAGACTATTGGTAGAAACACAAACTGGTGCAGCCAGTCTGGAAAAGACTATGGAGGTTCCTCAAAAAGGTAAAAACAGAACTACCCTCTGATCCAGCAATTGCACTACTACATATTACCTGAAGAATACAAAAATACTGGTTTGAAGGGGCATTATTAACATTATTAACAATAGCTTCATTATGCAAAGAGCCCAAATGTCCATCAACGGATAAATAGATAAAGATGTGGTATAAATATACAATGAAAAATAGCCATCAAAAAAACAGAAATCTTGCCATTTGCTACCACGTGAATGGAACTAGAGTGTATTATGCTGAACAAAATAAGTTATCCAGAGAAAGACAAATATCATGATTTTACTTGTATATGAAATTTAAGAAACAAAACAGATGAACATAGTGGAAGGGAAAGAAAAATAAATAATAAAACAATAAATAAAATAAAATAAAAACAGAGAGGGGCACCTGGGTGGCTCAGTCAGTTAAATGTCTGCCTTCAGTTTAGATCCTGATCCCAGGGTTCTGGGATCGAACCCCATGTCCAGCTCCCTGCTCAGCCAGGAGTCTGCTTCTCTCTTCCTTTGCCCCTCTCCCTGCTTACACTCTCTCTCATTCATGAACTTTCTCTCTCAAATAAATAAAAAAAACTTTAAAAAAAAAAAGATAAAAACAGCGAGGGAAACAAGTCACACAAAACTTAACTATAGAGGAAAAAACTGAGGGTTGCTGGAGAGGAGGCCAGTGGGGGAATGGTCTTTATAAATGGGTGATGGGCGTTAAGGAGGGCATGTGTTGTGATGAGCACTAGGTGTTCTATATAAGTGATGAATCACTAGATTTTATTCCTGAAAACCAATATTACACTGTATGTTGAATTTAAATAAAATCTTGGAAGAAAAAAATTTTTTAAAAGAAACTAATAATTATGCTTGTCTCAGTCTTATTGTCAAGATTATATAAAAAAATGAAAGTAGAAGCATCTATCACAAGGATCTCAAGGATCTTTGCTACAGATGTCAGTGCTAATTATGTTACTCAAAAGGAAATATAGCATAGTGTCTAAGTGCTTGGCTTCTCGCTCATTCAACAATATTCAATCCCAGCTTGATCACTTGGCAGCATCACCCTGGGCAAATTTAGTTCTTGGCAAAATGGATATAATATGTAATAATCTCTGCTAGGTCCTATAACAGTGCCTGACATTTGGTATTAAATAAATGTTTTTTAGAATTATCAGTATGAGTGAGCACAGGCTTCTTTAGCACATTAATTAGTTTTACTACCACATGCTTGGAGAAAGGACTGCTACAGAAAAAAATAGTATCAATCTACAGTTTGTGCTAGATGGTCCAAGCTAAAAACTTAACACTTAGTAGAAGAGACATACATACATAGTTGTGACTCAGTGGGTGATAAAAGTGAATCATTTATGAAACAGATCAAAGACATTGATTTGGTTTTCCACACCAATTTTGGGGACACATACTGTGTTCCCAATAACATGCTTGGACTGAGAATGCAAAGATGAATGAGGAAGGATTCTTGATCTTAAGAATTTATGATCTATAAAAGAATCAGATGTGAAAACAAATAACTCTGATGCAGGTACTAAAAGGTACATCAAAGTTAAGACTAAAGTGCTAAGGAAACATCAAATGGTTTTATATTACTCAGTGATACAATCATGCACGCAGAGTATCACCTTTTCAAGCTGTGATAACAAAAGCATAGACTTGGGGTAGCCAAAAAAAGAGAGAGAGAGAGAGAGAGCACAGAGAACCCGAATGCAGAAAATCAAGATTCTATCATGGCTAGCAGGAAGAAAGGGATGGTCACAGCAGTCAGACTAGAGGGATTCTGGCAAAATTATAGTGGTGGTAATGGCAACCAAATGTTCAGAAAACTAAATGACACCTCTAGTTTCAAATATTTTAAAGCATTATACCCAAATGTATATAAATACATGCCACACCTACAAGTTCCAATTTGGGGTTTGCAAAATACAGGCAAAAGATGGCACTACAGTCTAGAAAATGATGCCCATGAGGAGGTAGTAGTCAAGGCTGAACTGGGCTAGTGGCTGAGGGAAAGTAGTCATGGAGTGCTGGGTTCAGTTCAAAATTTAAAAAGGCAGCACCCAACAGAAGCAGCAATAGATGATCCTTCCAAGTTGATGAGAAACCAGCCAGGAAAAGCAAGAGCCCTAAAGTTCTCCACTTCAGGCACCTAGCATGGGATGGGATTTAGGATACTTCTCAACAGAATGCTTACTGCTATCCTCTGTGTTTGCTAATCATACTGCATATGGGGTGAATTTCCTAGGAGAAATTTCCCAGAGGTATGGCCCTCAAACCCCCCAAATACAAGGTCAAAAAGACTAATCCAGGAAAAATGGCAAGGGAGACTCCTTCTAAGAGACAATTTGGAACTAGAAGGCCGGGGTGGGCAAGATCCGCAGGGAAGGGACTGTAGAGACCACCAGACCTGAGTCTCCTGGGCTATTGCTTGAGGTCCCACATTACCCGCCCTGGACACCTGTGGCTTTCACTTGGTACATACCTTTGTTCCCAGCCAGACTATAAGCAGGAATAATGTCATTTTCCTTCACAGATTGCTTTGCATAGAGAGGTAACTGTGATAGAGATGAAATAAGGGTGTGAAATTCAGCCCTGGAAATACTGTGTATTTCCAGGCACAGAGGTTGAAATGGCAGTCTAATGATGCCAGGCTGCCTGGGTTCAAACCCCGCCTATTCTTAATAGCTCTATGAGCTTGGGCAATTGTTTGTCATCTTGCACCTCGATTTTTGCATTTGTTAACAGACTAATAATAATGCCTACCCCAATGCTCTGGCAATTAAATGAATACAAGTACTTACAGTAGCACCATACTTAGGTAGATCATGTTATTATTCTCCATAGCCTAGTGAATAGTCCATGTTAATTTGCTTTGCTAAATATTCTCATCTGAAAAGTGAGGGTGTAAGATCCAATCTCACAACTGCCATGGAACTAATGAAGTCAAAAAACAAACTGAATGGAAAATGCAATCCAAATGTTTGTCTTTGCTGTTATCACTGCACATAGTAGGCATTGGAATCTACGACAGCTAAAATAGGAAAAAAAAAAAAAAGCCACTGAGAGGCTGGACTAGACCCTCTCAAAACCCATCATACCAAAATCCTGCACAGGAAAGTTATTTGTAAACATGATTGCCAGACAAGTGTTCCTTGTTAGCTATGCAGGGGCCCTGGAGACCAGCACTGCCATGTGGTAAGATCAAGTGAAGTGACAGACTCTGCCAAGTAGAGCTCTGAGGCCATACTTCACATGTGCCTGAGAAATAACTCCCCCAAAGGCCTCCTGTGCTGTGCAGTGCCCCACCCCCCATCTTGGCCACCTTTCCAAAGACCCCCAGCTTTCTCCTCCAGCAATCCTCCGGACTTTGGCCATTCCCAGTTGGCATGGAGGTGCAGAGCTTGGCACATTCTTCACTTCATCCCCCTGGATTCACCCCAATGGGGTGGTTTTGCCTGGCTGTCCCACACAGCTTCTCTAGGAGAGTTAGAAAGGAATGTGCTTAACTTGCCAGCACCAGGAGCATAACCAAAGCCAGCATGGCCTGTCATCCAAGGTAGTTTACTGCTCCCATCATCATTGTAATACACACACAGAGCAGGCCCTGGGAAGAGTCTGCACCCTCCCCAGAGCCAGGGCGATGGCTAGAAAACCACATGGGAATGTGGGTTCTCCTGCACAAGCTGGGTCACCGATAATGGAGCCTTAAGCTCCTTCCAAGTGGACACTTGACAGGTAAGAGAGAAGAGGGAGAGCTGGCAGGAAAAAAAGCATCTGTCCCTGAAGCTCTTGGCTCCATATAAAACTTAGAATGGCTCATTTAAGATCAAATCCTAGAGCTTTGCAAACCAAGGCCATTTGCCTACCGCTGGGCTCACTGCATGCCCGTAGAGTATGTACTCAAGCCCCTTTCAGGGGTGCCTTGTTCACTTTAACCAAGGCTAAAGGTGCCGAGACATGGATAAACCTGTGGAGATAAGCAAGCCATTCACAGCACTACAGTCTCACAGGTATTCAGAAATGCTGATTCTCCCACTTATGACATGGAGTTAGTCCTTCAGTCCACTTTATGTTTCATAAACAGGATTATGACCCTTAATTCAAGTCATTCATAGTCATTCACCTATTGATTCATTCACTTAATCAACAAATATTTCTTGACTGCCTACAATGTGCCAGACACTATGTGGAGACAGAATGGTGATCAAAGCCAGAAGTGATTCTTGTTCCTGTGGTCCAGTAACACATTTTCAGCAGAGGCAATATTGCCCCAAAGGGGAACAAACTGGATCCCAGGTGGCGAAAGAACCTATTCATTTTATGTATAAAACAGATATGTATATAGTACATGCAATATACACAACTGTACACATATATGTGCATATGTATACACATATGTGTACACATACTGTACACATATACACATCATGTATGCGTCCATACGTATATAATATATATAACAATATACCTATTGTTGCTAACAAATTATCTTAAACAACTAAATAAGGTATATTTATTATCTCCCAGTTCTGGAGTCAGAAGTCTGAAATGGGTCTCACTGGGTTGAAATCAAGGCCTGGTAAGGCGGCATTCCTTCTGTAAACTCTGGGGAAGAATCAGTTTCCTTGCCTTTTCCAGTTTCTAGAGGTTGCCCACATTCCCTGGCTCTTGGCCCTCTTCTATCTTCAAAGCCAGCAATGACAGTTAAGTCTTTCTCACACTGCCATCTCCCTCACACTGATCTCCCGCCTCCCTCTTTCACTTATGAGAACCTTGTAATTACACTGAGCCCACCAGGATAATCCAGGATAATCTTCCCATCTCAAGGTCAGCTAATTAACAAACTTTAATCCATCTGCAGCTTTAATTCCCCCTTTCCATGTAATATGACTTGTTCAAAGGTTCCAGGGTTTAAGATATAGATGTCTTGCAGCTGAGGGGGGGCACTATTCTGCCCACAACAGTCTACTATTTCCAAGGGGAAGGTTTAGCAAAACATATCTAAAAAGTTCTCTTTAAGGGAGAAATAATCAAAGATTGAAAAATTGTGGTCTACCAGGAGGCAACGCAAGGTCTTGACTAAATCTGTACACACTGGGGTCAGTCAGCCTGGGTTCAAATCCCAGCTCTGTGCTTATTAGCTATGTGGCTGTGAGCGAGTTACTTAAAACCTCAGGAAGGAAGGACAGTAATAGGACATACTTCCTCAGTTATGTGAGAATTAAATGAGTCAGTGCATTGAGAGGACTTAGAAATTGCCAAATACAGATCTTCCTTGATTACGATGAGGTTATACCCATATAAATCCACTGTAAGTTGAAAATTTAAGAAACAAAACAGTTGAACACAGGGGAAAGGAAGGAAAATAAAAATAAGATAAAAACAGAGAGGGAGGCCAAACATTACAGACTCTTAACTATAGAGAAAACACTGAGGATTGCTGAAAGAGAGGTGGGTAGGGGAGATGGTCTGAATGGGTGACAGGCATTACAGAGGGCACTTGCTGTGCTGAGCTTTGGGTATTATATGTAACTGATGAATCACTAGATTCTACTCCTGAAATTAATACTACACTATATGTTAACTAACTTGAATTTAAATAAAATCTTGGAGAAAAAAACTCATAAGATGAAAATGCATTTAATATACCTAACATACTGAACATCACAGCTTGGGCCAGCCTACCTTAAACATGCTCAGAACACTTACAATAACCTACAGTTGGGCAAAAATTATCCAAGACAAAGCCAATTTTATAGTAAAATGTTGAATATCTCATGTAATTTACTAAATGCTGTACTGAAAGCAAAAAACAGAAGGGCTGTGAGTGTATAGATTGTTTACCCTTGTGGTCACATGGCTGACAGAGCTGTGGCTCACTGCCCCCAATCAGTCACGACAGAGGATCATACTGCATATATCACTAGCCTGGGAAAAAAATCCAAATTCAAAGTACGGTTTCCACTGAATTATATCACTTTTGAACCATCATAAAGTAGAAAAATTATAAGCCAAACCATCATAAGACAGAGACCATCTATATGCAATGTGTTTGATAAATGTTTTCATTAGTGCTAGGCGAGATAATAAAAGATTATTCAAATAGTCACAGAAATAAATGTCTAAGTTCAAATGATGATAAATGCTGAAAAGGAAAAGAATACTCTTGCAGTGTTGTAGGAGTACAAGCAAAGGGGTCTAACAGTGGGTGGGAGAGTAGGGAAGAGTTTCCTAAGGAAGTGACTTCTGAACTGAAATTGGAAGGATGAGTCGGCATCAACTAGATGAAGAGAAGGAGGGTAGGGAGAGTCACGAAGAAGTTCCCAAACAGAAGAAACATCACGAGAGCGTCCTTAGGGCAGGAGAGCCATGGCTGCCCCAATGAGAGCAGAGGCAACAGGGTGGCTGCCAGGTCAGGCTGCAGAAAAGATGGGGCCAGATCTGAGAGCTTGGCCCGTATTCAGGACTTTGACCCTCATCCTAAGAACAATAGGAAGCACTGATTGAATTGAAGCAGAGGCAGTATGAGTGAAATGATCCATACTGACTGGAGAAGGGAAACAGTGGGTGCACAAAGACTAATCTGAAGATGGCGGGGTGATGGAGAGCGGAAGGACATGAAGAGAAAGGAGATACTTATGGACTTGCAAAGTGTGGCAGAAAGGAGGTGGTGGTAGATGCACACACCTAGTTTCCAATGTCCCATGTGCAGATTCACATGCATCTGCCAATGCTCAAAGCCACCCCAAGAGTGTGGGTAGCCTGTCCAGAGAAAAGCCTGCCAAAATGTCTGATCAGTCCTGCCCAGATGTGTGGGGACTTCTTAGAGCACTCTACACACCATTCTGTATCCCGGGTATAAAATAAACTTTAAATTGGATACAGCTTTAACAAAAAGTGGTGCTGGCAACAGCTCTTCTTTTAAGACCTCTGTTTACTATAAAGTGTTTTAAGCATGACGTTTTAATTTCAACTTTTTTAAAATATGTATTCTGTGAGAAATAAACAGAGATGACTTAACTGGAAATTGAACTAGGGTCTCCTGGCTCTTGGCCCACATTTCTACCCAGGGATGACTGCTGTAGCACAAATCCATCTACCCAAGCTGCTGTATGACTGCTGTGAGCTGTGCTTATGTTACCCTTAAAAATGCATGCACTTCTTAGCCAGAGGGTCCATGGGCCAAAGTATTGATCTGTTAGGACTTCTGCTCCAAGGAAGCCTATTCAATATGTGACATAATGATTCAAGACCAGATTGCGGCTACACATATTTTCCCAAAAGTTCTCTGCATTTGCCTATTCGATATCCAGGACAGGACCACAGTTTACAAACCAATAGCTCTAAGTTCCTTAAACCATTAGCCATAGCAGTGGTTGGAGAAGAATCCACTCAGAACAAACAAGACTGAGAGAATCTAAACCATGGAGAGAAATTAATAGAGGTGAGGGGTTAAAGAGGTGGGGAAAGGACGTATGTTCCTGTTTCTTTCAGAAATAATGAAGTCAAGAGACTTGGGGTTTCCTCCCACCTCTGCCATTAATTACCTGTGTAACCTACACAGTTCAACTAACAGTGGACAAATTAATGAATGAATCCATTAGGCAGGTCAATTAGCCAAACAGTGTAGGAATCAATGAGTGTCCAAAGATACCTAAGGCACAGTACCTACCCATGGAGAGTTTAAAAATGAGAGGTGGATACATAAACAGGAACAAAATACCTAATAGGAACAAATACCTAAACAGAAATACAATAAAGTGTCATAAACAATAAAGCATACATATTCCCAAAGGACCATGGGCAAAACCAATCCCAACCTAGGTGCAATGAGATGAAAAGGATGGTAAATGAGGCTAGAGAGATGCACGGGGGTTAAGTCACAGAGTGGCTGGGAATCTGGAATTCATCCTAAAGATGACAGGTGCCTCAGCCCAGAAGTGGCATTTGCAATATGCAAATATTAGATGGATTAATCTAACTTCACTAGCAAGGGTATCAAGTGGACAGGGGAAGAATGGGAAAGGCCAGACAAGGGGCTTTCATGTTAGGGCCCCAAGAAAAGGCAATGAAGGCTGAACCAGGGCAGTGGTTACGGGGAAAAAGAGGTGGCTAGAGCCTTGAGAAACATTTTGGGCAACAAAGCAGGTGATACTTATCTTCAGGTTTAGATGAGAGAAGTCCCTTTACCATTCTGGGCCACAATTTCTTCAACTATAAATTAAGAGTCAACTCTAGGTGTCCTACAAGGCTTGTAACAGTCCATGGTTCTAATTACTGGAGATGCAGTCACACCTGCCTAAAGACAACAGAAACTTCACTAAGAAGGGAAAGAAAATTCCTTATGAGGACAGGTCCAACAGGCAAGGCCCTTCTAATGATTAAAATTTCAGGATTAAAACTGAAGTCTGTAGACTATGAAAGTCACAGCATCTGGTAAAGATGGGTTTGTTTCCTGAAACTTACTAAGACTACAGCTTGAAAGAGCACAATGTCCTCATATGAAAGGAAGCATTGCGTTCCACAACAGGTGCACTGCCAGAGTGTACTAACATTTGAAAATCTGATGTACTGTTTAAAAAAATGTCTCCTTTATAAACAGATCTTTTTACCCTTTATCCAGATGTTTTCCCATTACAGAGACATGAATTCATGAGTGGATTTGAGATCTTGAACATTTAGAGTAAGATGTTTCCTTCATGAGACTAAAACATTTCCTGATTGACACCACCTTCTTCCAACAAAACAAATAACGGAAGGGTTGGGCATCAGAACATACATGATGGAGTTCCCCTTTTAAGAATATGTATAACTAAAATTTTAAAAGGCAACCAACACCAGAAGCATGAAAAATGGACATTTTCACAGAATCTCACAGAGCTTCAATATGTACAGGAAAAACAGACTTCTGGTCCAAATAGAATTACTTGCCTTTGCAACTCAGGAGTTCTTTCTCAGCTACAAAAGAATTAAAAAAAAAAAAAACAGTTGTGACTATCGTTTTGTTTGAAAATTTAAGTAATAAGTAGGTCCTTTAATTTTTTCATTCAAATGTTTTATTCATTTTCCAAAAGACTCCTCATAGAATCCCCTTCAAATGAGTTCTTTTTATGTGAATGCATTTTTAGAAGTTTTTTAAGTTTTTATTTTAAAGATTTTATTTATTTATTTATTTATTTATTTATTTATTTATTCGACAGACAAAGATCACAAGTAGGCAGAGAGGCGGGTAGAGAGAGGAGGAAGCAGGCTCCCTGCGGAGCAGAGAGCCTGATGCGGGGCTCGATCCCAGGACCCTGGGATTATGACCTGAGCCGAAAGCAGAGGCTTTAACCCACTGAGCCACCCAGGAGCCCCAAGTTTTTATTTTGTTAGTTACCGTACAGTGTTCTATTAGTTGCAAGTATGATACAGTGATTCAACATTTCCATACAGTGCCCGGTGCTCATCACAAGTGTCCTCCTTAATCCCCATCACTTATTTCACCCATCCCCACCTCCCTCCCCACCTCACCCTGCCCACCTCCTCTCTGGTCACCATCAGTTTGTTCTCTATGATTAAAAATCTATTTCTTGGTCTCTCTTTTTCCTTTGTTCATTTATTTTGTTTCTTAAATTCTGGAAACCATAAGATATTTGTCTTCCTCTGACTGCCTTCTTAGCGTAATACTCTCTAGCTCCACCCATGTCATTGCAAATGGCAAGATTTCATTCTTTTTTATGGCTGAACAACATTACGTTGAATATATACCACATCTTCTTTACCCATTCATCAGTCAGTGGATACTTGGGCTGCTTCCATATCTTGGCTACTATAAGTAACGCTGCTATAAACACAGGGGTATGCATATCCCTTTGAATTAGTGTTCTTGTATTCTCTTGGTAAGTACCCAGTAATGTGATTGCTGGATCACAGGGTAATTCTATTTTTAACTTTTTTGAGAAACCTACGAGGAGGTTGTTTTAAAATTATTTCTTTGGAGACCCGAGAATGAAAATATGGCTTGTACTATTTTTCATAGCTAATGAGCTTTTCTATATTCCCCCCCAATGTAATCAAATGAAATAAGATGACCTATCTTTGTCTCCTATGCTATCAAACTATTGATCGCCTCACCAAGAAGGACTACCGAGTTTCTGAAGAAAGACTTGGGAACCAATTTGTTTCTTTGAACAAGCATCTCTGCACAAAGAGCCTAACTCTGCTAGCTCAGCTGTTGTGGGAAAGGATTACCACCTCATCCCAGCCCCTCTTTTCCCCACCGGCTCCCCCAAACATAGGCAGGACATGACCCTGGGGAACTTGTTCCTGAAGGTCTCCTCATTGTCATGAATATCTGACCCATACGAAAGTTTAAATAATACTTATAGTTATTATCCATTTTAGCTTGCTTTCGCTTTCAAACTGAGGAGTATTTGGCAAGTTTCTGATAGATAATGTACATAATAAATCCCCTCCATACTCGACACACATATATACCTACTACCATCATTCATATACACTCTTCTAAATTGGACAAACAAGAAAAATCAAGTTATGCCTTGACAGAGGAAGGAAGAGTATTTGCCTCTTTTATTCAGCCTGAGTTACCCACTGGAGGATTTTCCCATTTTCGAAAATCACCTTGATTTAGTTAAGAACAGAATCATTTATGAAAATCTTTTTTAAAGCAACTAATGCAATCTTTCTCAAGCAGAGCTGATTTTTTTTTTTTTAAGATTTTATAGAAATAGACTGAGAGCACAAATAGGCAGAGCAGCAGGGAGAGAGAGAAGCAGGCTGTCTCCCAAACAGGAAGCCCAATGCGGGGCTCAATCCCAGGACCCTGGGATCATGACCTGAGCCGAAGGCAGCTGCTTAACTGACTGAGCCACCCAGGCAACCCCAGAGCTGAACTGTTGATAGCTAAAGACATGACTATCATCCTCATTCCCTCCCCCCCAAAAAGGTGCTTATGTTTTACATCTGTGTTCCTTGAGACTTCCAGGTTTGATCCCCCCACCCCCAAGCCACAGCAACTTCAAAGGTGCCCAACAGTGGGGATAGGTACAATGCACCCTACCCAGTGCAGTTCTTTCATTCTCATATTTCTAATGGCTCCTGGAACCCTGAACTTCAGTAAAATTTGCTAAGCAGACAAGTATTAATACTTGGACCGATTCGCTCAAAGAGAAACAAGTTGGCCACAGCTGCAGGTAGACGAGGTGAGCAGTCCACACATGGAATGTCTGCTGGAGCAGCCCCTAAGCTGTGGGGTCTCTAGCTAGGGAGGAGAAGAGGGGTCTCCAGCTACAAATACTAGAAGACAGTTTCTTGCTGCTAACCAGCTCACCTTTGCTATAAATAATCAATTAGAGGGTGGGACAGCTACTTTGATACAGTTTTTTTTTTTTTAAACATCAATTTACTTAGTATAATTTTCTTGCCCCATATTTCTTTTTTTTTTTTAAAGACATGTGTCTTCGGGGCACCTGGGTGGCTCAGTGGGTTAAAGCCTCTAACTTTGGCTCAGGTCATGATCTCAGGGTCCTGGGATCAAGCCCCTGCATTGGGCCCTTTGTTCAGCGGGGAGCCTGCTTCCCTCTCACTATCTGCCTGCCTCTCTGCCTACTTGTGATCTCTGTCTGTCAAATAAATAAATAAACTTAAAAAAAAAAAAAAAAACCTGTAAGAAAAAAAAAAAGGAAGAAAAAAAAGACGTGTGTCTTCACTGGCTGACAGGGACAAATTTCCCCCTGCTGCCCCCGTATAAATCCACCTCACTGTCTACGTCCCCACCCCCTGCAGCCCTCCAGCTGGATTCCATGATAAATAAATATTGCTGCTGCTGCCCTTGTCTTTATCTCGAACCAGAAAATGAACACAATTTCAAAAACCTGTTTTCTAAACTCCCAGTGACTGAGACAGGAAGGGGGGCGGAGGACGGGCGGCCTGTTTGTACACCCACTGGCACTGCCTCTTCCTTACCAGTGAAGCTTTCCATGGAAATTCTGGCTGCATTAGCCTTGGCTAAGCTTGGGACTATTTTTGGAAGCCTAAAAACCTCAGGGGAGTGACTTTTACTTTTATTCATGTACAGGGTCCTTACTTTTATTTATTAAAGAAACAAAAACATGTCTCCTGCTTAACTTCAACCAGCTTTCATGTCAAGTCAAACAAAACTTGTTGGCTGGTCCAATCGGCCTTTGGCCAGGGTAGAGGGGGAGCCCCTTCCGCAGCGCGTCTGAGGCATATGTGACCTGGGTATTAATCACCCTTCAGAGAAAGGGAGGATTTGTGGTCTTCTGAGACTCTTGTACCAAAGCAACAACTTTGGGAGAGTGTTTGAGTCCGGCCGGGAGAGAAAAAGGATCTGGGCAAAATTCCAGCCAACCTGAAGTGTTTTCCAAAGCATTTCAGGTAGGAAAGAAAAGAGATGGAAGGCTCTGTACTCCCCCCACTCCCAGCACGGTGACACGGACATCCTAGAACCTAAAAAAATCAGCCGAGAGGATCACAAAGTGAGAATCACCCCAGAGACTCAGCTTCACCCCCTCCCAGCGTCTAAGTGTTCATTTTAACAAGTTGTGAAGGGCAGGCAGCCAACCCCTCGGCCTCCACAAGACAAATTGATTCAAGGTTTTCTCCTGCAGCCTGCAGCCTACAGCCAGGGTGCCTGCGACAATAGCCGCTGGAGAGGTGCGCTCATTTTATCTCAGCGGTGATTGGAAACTTTCTTACCCAGGACTAGCAGCCCACCAGGCGTCTACAGATGGGAGCAAGAAACAGCAAGCAATTCAATCTCTCCTAGGGCGCTAAACAGAGCTGCTGTGAGAGTCCCCAGGGAAGGTGCGGGGGGCGGGGGGTGCCGCCAGGCCTCATAGCAAGGCTAGCCCTCCATCGTCTCAGCTCTTCCTTTCCTCCTAGACCCTTACATATTATTCTAGCTGGGATTCACATCATATCCCGACATGTTGGACAATGGCTCCAAAGCTCTATGCCGCAGTGGGTAAATCACTCCAGCTTCCCTGGATGTGAGTTTCATCCAGTTAACTGGGTGTGTGACAGAGGCTGCCAGCTGTTCGCCATAAATCTGTTTCATCTTCTTCCTGGGCACACAGCTAGAGTACATAGCCTCGTTTCCTTTGTGGTTAAGCGTGGCCATGTGACTAGCCAAAGACTACGGACAAAAGTGTTGTGTGCCATTCTCAAGCCAAAAAGTTGGTGTGCCCCCTTTTTCTCTTCCCACCAACTGGATGTGGTTAATGCTGGAAACCTAAATATCCACACACTGAAGATGGCAGAGCTGGAAAATATATCCCAGGATTGCCCTGTGAAAGAAAGCTGACCTTTAACCAAAATATCTCATTGGGGCTATTTCATGAGCAAGATATAAACACTGATTACACCGGCCTCTAAAGCTTTGTGACCAGTTACTACAGCTGACCCTACCCTGATACGGTGTGATTTAAAAAAAACAAAAACAAAAAAACCTTTGCCCTGCCTACCTCGAAGGACAGTGGGAAGAATCATGAGAGATACTTTGTGCAGAAATACATCACATCCTTCAAGTCTAAAGCAGAAATAACATCATCTGAAGACAGCAAAACACCCGTAAATTAACGATACGTACTGAATCCAGGCATGATGCTATTTAAATGTTTTGTAAGAATTATTTCATTTAATCCACATAACGAAACCACTATGAAACAGATATTACTGCCATTCCCATTAACCAGATAAGGAAACCAGGGCTTACAAAAGTGAATGCCTCACCTCGTATCCAACTAGAGTTGAAAACAGCATGTCTGACACCAAATGAGTAACTGGGACTTTTAATTAACTAAGTGAAACTTTAAGAGCACTCTGACTCAATTACCTATTTCAAAAGAAAGCCATCTTTGGCCTACTATTTGCCATCCTGCTGACTCAGTTTTTCCAATTTATTTTCCATCTACACACACAGTTCCCATCCATGGCAGCTGGTGTTCTTTCAAACAAATGATGCAGACTACCACCTAGATTCCTATCATAAGTTTGGATGCAGGCTTTGACGTTTACTAGGTGTATTTTAAAATCTTAGTCCAGTACACTTTTTTTTATTCCCTCTAGAACCTCTTTTGTCCTCTTAAGTGCATTTAATATAAGCTAAAAGACAAAGAAATGCTGTTTAATGGGTGAAAGAGGGCAAGGGCACCTCCCAGGTATTAACTCATTTAAGAAATCTTAAAGCAAGATTACCTCATGCTTCCACCATTAGACAGAGTCCCAAAGTACAATTACCAAAGCCTAGTAACGAGACCACCAAAGGTAGGCAGGCCATTATAAAAATTTAAGAGCTATTGAGTACTATGGTTTTGCAGCCGGTCAGCTCAGTTATTTAGCACATGTTTTTTCCATCCTTGCAATGCATGGGGAAAATTCAGTGTCCAACATATCTCAAAACCACATTTCCACCTGTGTGGGGCAGTGGAATTAATAAGCATATAGAATAACCTCACAAATTTGGATCCCACTCATCTGGAATTCATGATATTTCAGTTACGCATATGTGGGCCTGGCCAGAGAAAAAGGCTGGCAGGGGCGGAGAGGTCACTGCACAAAGCTCCAGTGAAGAAGGGTTGGCAGGGTCAATGGGGGGTAAGGAGAGAAATCAGGCTGCAGGGCTCAGAGACTGTTACACATGCATGTTTTAATGATCAAATTAAAATCATACACACACACACACACACACACATAAAGTCACTAATTGCGGGCTGAGATGGACTTTACCCTTTGATACGAACTTGGGTTTGGGAAGTAAATTTAAATACACTAATGAAATCGGAGGAGGAATGTTTCACCTACTTGCTAATTCAACCAAACAGAGCATTTTCTTGTACTTTTCAGAAATACCGTCACAAAAGCTATTGGCAAAGTTATCTGCTCACTGAAGGATAGAAACGGTGCAAGCCTTAGGGTCTTCCTGACATAAAAATTATAAAATGTCAGTCTATAAGATATAGTTCAAACCTGAGACTTGTAATAACTCTGATTACCCTGTGAGGACTGGCTCCTCTGCAGAGAAGAAGTAGATAGATCCAAGCTCAGAACTGACGATGGACCTACCAAGGTAAGCCCACATTTGCTGTGCTAATTTCCATTGTTTAAAAAATAAGTAATTTCAAACTAGATGTCAAAACCACACTAGTTAACCATCCTGGGGTTCCTTCTCCATTTTATCCTAGGGACCTGATCCCTCCAGCCTCTTCAGACATCCTCTAAGATGATGAACATAAGAAAGCCTTATTACCTTTGGGAATGGTTTCTGTTTTGATGCTGTTAGAAAAGATAAAAAGCATAAATAGCCCTACAGAGAAAAACATGCTCCAATACTTCCATGAGACATCAAAATAGATCATTCTCTCTTAAGGAAAAGAAAACATCAGTTCAGTATGACAAATACCTTCTTGTAATAGTGTAATACACCAGGCAGAACAAAAGTTAAAAGAAAGGAAATCTCCACTTAACTGTTAACTGAATCTTCTTTTTTCTTCATACCAGAAAGCAGGTCACCATCTTAGTTTCCAGAGCTGTCCCAGGACTTTTGCATGTTTCTCTGCCTCTTCTCTTCCAGACATTTTCCAGCTATTGACCAGAGGAAAAAGACAAATAACTGAAACTGTATTCCTAAGAAGAACTACTTTCTTCTGTTCTGATTATTAAGTATTCAGAAAAGACAGACAAATATAAAATAAAAATCACCTATAATCTCACAGCTCAGAGATAGAATTTCATCTTTTTAAACTTTTTCTATACATAAATATGTATATATTGTTATAAAATTTTTACCAAAATAGTAAGGCTTTATAGTATTATTTTTTCCTTCTTAAAGAACACATGATTAAAAAAAAAAAAAAACAAACACATGATAGTTACATTTCCTGATCAATGAAGACCAACATTATCATGGTGAATGTACATAATTTAACCAATCCTATACTGATTTACAGCTAGATATTTTCTAATTTTCCTCCATTATAAAGAATGCTGTGATAAACATTCTTTGTGCATGAGTGAAACTGCTTCTTTGATAAATACTTTCTTTAAGCATATACATTGCCTAAGAATTTCCATTCTTATTGTCAAATTGTACTTCAGAATGTTCTGAATTTCTAAGTTTACTATTCTAATAGCAAAGCAAGCATATACCCACCACCCACCTTGACAACTCTTAGCATTAACAGACTTTTTATTCTTTGCTGTTGTTCAGTGTCTAGAAAAGCAAGACAAGCACTTTTGGCCATTCACATTTCTTCCTTCATGATTTACCTATCTACTGCACACAGTTGTTTGTTTGTTTGTTTTTATAATGATATACTCTGCTTTTTTCTGAATTTGCTCCAAAGTTGTCCTCCTTCTGCTACAGATCTGTTAGTCTCAAACTAAAGGTATCTATTGTCATCTTTCCTAAATCAGTGTCCCTCTCTCCTAGCAATGGTTTTTCTGTTAGCTTTAGATATCTTAAAGGAGTCACACTGTGTGTGTCTCTCTCCCCACTGAGACAGCAGGAAGTGGGACAAATTAGAATGTTATAAGTGATGTAGTAAGGGGCCCTTGTTAGATCCTAAGCTATATTTTTCTGATGAGCCTCAGACATGATATTGGTGGGGACATTACTTAATTATCCCAATGCCAATAGCACCCTCACTGAGAAATTGCTCAAATTAATGAACCAGGAGGAAATACAAATGAAGAGTCAGAGAGTGTATACAGAGACCAAAAGAGAGCTGTCCAGCCTAGGAAGGGGGTATGTCTGACCTGGACAGAGCTCTGGGAATTTATGCTGAGAAGTCCAGACCTAGAGGAACTGAGTCAAGAGGAACTGAGGAACTGAGTCAGCTCTGAGAGATGGTCCAGTCTCTTGCCAAACATACGGCCATTCACCAGCACCAAGAGCGCATGTGGTATCTGATCCCAGAGCTGCAGACCATCAGTCACTATTCCTGGGAGCTCCTCCATCACTTGTGCTGAACATCATCTTAACTGTCCTCATTTCCAATTCCTAGCACTTCCTCCAATAGCCACATACTGCCCAAGAATCTTCCTGGTCCATCCAAACCATCCCAAGTGGACAAGGCCCATTCAACAGTTCATCAGTTTTACAACCCTCCTGAAGCCAAGGGTGGGAGTCCTGACATTGAGCAAGGCAGGGAATAGTGTAGAAAGGTAAGCCCCCAGGCACATGATCTTTGAAGAGAGTGAACAAAAGCCCTTGAGATTCCCTGCCCACCTCATTGCCTACCACCTGCTCCAATCAGGATAGCTGTGAAATACAGCCCCATTATATCTGCCTGGGTTCACCTGTGAGAAAAGTGAAAGAGACCTGCCAAGAGTCTACTTGCTGAGAGTCTGAGAAATCTTTTAGCGAAAACATCTAAAAATGAAAGATGCAGACACACAAAATCTGTTCAATACTATGCCTGTAACTTCCTGAGAGCAAGGACTCTATCTACCTTATCACCACTGTATTCTAAGTATCTGCCCCAATGGTAGACACCTTGAAGTTCCAGTAAATGGTTTTTGGAATGAATAAATGGATAGATGGAATACAGCCTAATGTCCCTAACTTGGGTTTGTTCAAATTACAAGGAGGATGGGAAATGTTAGTCAAGAACATACAGCTATATTTTCTCTGAACTCTCACTGAGAAATTAAGAGACAAATCAGAACTGTTTTCATATCCTTAAAGCACAGAGGAACATAGAAGGGAACATAGTCATGCTTTCCACAATGTGACTCTGGCCCAGGGAGGTCTCCAGAGAGCACAGAGCAGGTGAGGGCTCCAGATAATGGTGGTCCTGCTGATGATGGTGGCTGTACCCATACTCAACTCAGGAAGCTGCCTAATGGGTGCATTACTGGGAGATGACTTGGAGAGGTTTCATGAAAAAGTTGGGTCTTGAGAAAACCTTGTATTAGGTATTTACTGAGCATCTACTTAGCTGCAGGTACCTATGTGCCAACCTCAGAAAATGGAAAATTCTGAAAGAACAGTGAGGTGGAGGGGACACCAAAGGGAGAGAACAAAGTAAACAAAGATATGAAGGCAAGAAGAATAACTGAAAAAAAAAAAAAGGCTCACAATTTACAAAGCAACTTGACATATATCATCTCATTTAGAAGAGAGATGATAGTGAACAGATAAACAGGCAAGTCTAGAGTCTATAACACAGAGCTGGTAAGTCTCAAATGGGGGGATATATTGTTAAAGACAATGCATACAAAATAGGGAAATGATCTAGTCTCTCCCGCAAAAGCTTTCTGGATGGAAGCAGGCAGTTAGACATTACTTAAAATTTCCATACAATGGTAGTTCTCTTAGACCAGCTGGGCAGAGGCTAGAACTCACCTACCATGGATGACAAGTTTCCAGAACAGTTTCCTTATGGCACATGTATTCCACACCACAGCACATTTTTAAATAGCAAATTTGGGCGAGGTTTTCAAACATAAAATTTTTAAGTGGTTTCATGACAGTTGCAAAAACTGGACTGACTCAATGAATTTATTCTTCAGAGGATCCTGGGCAGTTAGAATTCCAGGTTGCTATTTACAAGACCAAGAGTTAATTAACTCCCTTCTTATATCTTATAGTGCTGCCACTGCTACATGCCCATGCAGAAAATGCTGGATTCATGATTGAATGAACTGAACATTTTGAAATCAATGGTAATCTGTATTTCAACTCTCACTCCAAATTTCAGAAGATGGCAAGGTCTGACACCTTTCCCCATCTAGAGGCAGATAACATGGAAAATAATGCCTCGTTTCCCTTTCCCCTCTTAGTACATCTCCAACCTGTGCCCCAAACTCTGGCTAAGACACCTCTTGAATTAATGTGTAGAGAGTTTCCCAAGATCAACACTGACATCTTTCATCAAAGCCTTAATTCAAGGCTAACTGGTATTTTAAGGTAACAGAACCAGCTGTGCACACAACATGTTTGCCTGAGACACCTCTGCAAGATCCAGGCTTCTTAATATAATCATTCAGGCATGAACGAGTCCAGCAGCTCCCTGGAATTTCAGACCAGATAAAGGCAGGCAGGCAGCTACCCCTAGGAGTTTTGCATTCCACATTGAGTCCAGCTGCCTTGACCCCCTGGGAATTTCCTTCTCTGTAATTCCAAGTATTTGGACCAAGCAGCTCCATCCTCAGAAATTTGACAGTTCAATTAATATTGTCATACCCAGATAAATGGGACTATAAAACATCCATGTGTCATGACAATATGGTCTATTTTTAGGAGGACCCAAACTAGGACAAGGTCTTAAAACAGGTCACTGAGGCCTTTGAATTTACGAATTCCTGGTCAGAAGATGGTCTCTCCTGCTCTCAGGTGCCCTCCCTTCTCAGTTCTTTCTAGCAGATGATCAATTACCAGGGTCATGGGTCAAAAAGTCCATTTATCTGCTGCACATCCCCCAGAACTTAGTCTCTGATGATATAACTCTCTAAATGTTTGGGAGAGAGAGACCAATTTCTTTAATAAAACTTGCTTCACTCTGGAGACTGGGAAATGAGGGTAGACAGACGGCCTTTTGCTTCCACCACCATTGCCCCTCTTGTCTCAAAAGCAGCTCTCCTTTATCAGAAGCAAAGTGAATAAAATCTGAATATTGGGAGAGGATTCTGACATTAAATTATCTGATTCCAGAGATTAACAACTTGAGGAAATTGTCCCTTCTGGGAGGAAGAAAACCTGATGGGGCAAAAACACAAGAAGAATTTCCAGCCTTTACAGATTTTCTTTAAGAGAACTGTAAAAACTGAAATGAATTATTTTTCAAATAAAGTAAACTAACCTCATGTATTTACCACATTATGCCCTGAAATTACTGGAGAAATAAAACTGACTTTCATATAACTTGAAGTCTTCTATCTTGAAATGATCAGATGATATAACCACCACCATAGTCATTTTAAATGTTTAAGATACACTTCTAATTGGATTCTACCTATTTGTGCCTGTCAGTTTATTACTCAAAAGAGCTCAAGAAGTTGCCTGTTTTGATCCTATTTTGTAGGGTGGATCAGAAGTTTTGACAGATACCTTAGATTCAGTCTGTGGGTCTAAAAACAGAATGGGCAACAGTAGATTTCCAAAAGGTATATATTCTATGGTATTTCATGGGGTTCAACTTAATTCTGTGAAAGTATGACAGGACTGGATTTGCTTTTCCTTTGTACCCCCTTTCTGGGACTAGAAGCAAAACCATCTCCTTCCAGGGAACCTGGCCACAAAGCATAATAGAACAGGGTCTTTGAAATGCAGAGAAAAGAGGCTCAGACACTTAATATACCAGAGCTATGTTCTCAGAATATTTGGGAACAGCCACTTTTCTTCATGACCTCCCCTCTCTATGCAGACCTAAAGCACACATAATCACCAGCTCCACCAGCACCCAGGCCCATTGAGGAAAAAAAGCAAACAAAAGCTGAGATGAGGAAACCTTAGGAAATGCAGAAAGGATCATGAGAAAGAAGAAGAGAGAGAATGATCAGAAAAGAGAGACTTCCTAAGCCCATCTGCAGGCACTCAGTATGGACTAGAATAATCTGGAAGAGAACTGATTTTCTCCATCTTCTGAACTCTGAATGTAGTCAATCCAAGAGTACACTTTGATCCTCCAGCAGGAAGACCCTCCAATACTAAGAATATTAAGTGGAGGTCTGCACATTCCTGCCTTCCAGAAGTCAAGGGCATGACTAAGAGGTTCCATGTGGCTAGAAGTTATAGGGAAATCCCATTACACTAGGCCCATGGTTCAGGGAATTATACATTTAAAAATAAGTTTCCCAGGAAAGATAGCTTCATGATGTGGCTTCGCCTCTCTTCCAAATAATAGATGAAAACAGAAAGGGATGAAATCATAAGACATATATGGGCTTACAATATCTATTAAAAAATCTAAAGTCAGGGTTGAAGCTATGGGTCTGCTGGGTTTCTGGAGTCAGAAGTAGTGAGAGCCCTGAGCCACCAGAGAAAGACAGGATAATAACAACTAAAGGTGCTCCATTTACAAGTAGGTATGGAGCCAGGTTCCCTCCATGAAGCCATGGGGCTGAGGTTTTCTTGATTATGGAAGAGCTAGAAAATAAAGAAAAGTACTTACCTAACATAGAGGGCTATAGCTTCATACAAAACTGTGAGCTGAGGGAAATGGGGGCAAAGAGACAGAGCTTCATGACAAGGAACTAAGTTTATCATGAAAGCTCAATTTTAAGTTGTGGCAGCCCAGAGATAAAGGCAAAAATGGAAGAGCAACAAAACAAAACAGAACTGGACAATAAGGAAGAGAAAGAAAACAACAAAAGCTCCAAAAGCTTAAAATAAATCTTCAAACCAAAATTGTAAAACATAAGAAATCTAATACAAAGAAACTTAGCCACCAAACTTGAACATAAATTTATTACAGGTGAAATAAACTGTACAAAAGAATTTCACAAAAAAATAAAATAAGCATGCTTAGGATGTTCTGAAAGATAAATAAAGATGCCATTAAGGTGAACACAAATTTATAAAACAAAACACATAAAAATGAAGAACTGATATATGTGATTTTAAAACCTTACCTGGAACCTTAGAAGTGAAAAATACAGTGATTGATATTTTTTTAAAAACTAAAAAGACACAATGACCCCGGAACCAGAAACAAAGAGATAATTAAAGAAAGGAAAAATAAGGCAGATCAAGGAAGATGAGAAGAGCATCCATGCAGGAGGGCAACCTGGCCTGAGGAGTCAGAAACAAAGCAGGAGACATCTACATGGGGCAGCCTATATGTGTGTATACATATATACACACATGTATCTATGTCTGTTATTTATGTAATGGTACAAATATACATGTGTTTCCTAGCTCTGTCTACTGAGAAGGCCTTAGGGCATGGACAGCACAAGAACAGTGAGCACACCTAGTGCCCAGGGTTTGGCTTCTAACTACTCTTCTCCACAGCAAGATCAGAGATCCTTCAAAAAACAGACGATTCCAAGAACAGGGTAGGGAAAGTAGAAGACCTTGTCACACCAGAAAGCAAGAAAATGCTTAAATAATGACGGGGACATGTCAAAAGAACACAGATGCCAGCTTGGATGGATCCCAATTCATGTTGGTGATGCTTAAGCAGAATGTGATGAGACAGGAACAACAGCAAAGGTCTCCTGCACACTAATTGTTCCAGCATCACGTGGTACAACAGGATGTCAGATGGCTCTCAATGAGAGAGCACATATTTGACCTAACTGGTTTTGTTGTCTTCTCACACCCTCTTAAGTGCTTAGTGCTGAAAAGCAACAGTGTGAAAAATCAATTGATTGCATAAGGTCCTTCCTACTTGTCCTCCTATGAACACCACACTTTGAAACTTCAAAACCCCAGATATGGACATTAACTGTAAGTCTGATCTTTGTAATCAAGCCAAGCTCTGAAATGGCCTGCTTTTAGGAGATGTATGACTAATGTTTTCATTTCACAGAATCATAGAAATGAGAAATGGAAAAGATTTATTAAGTCATCTTATGCTTGCACCCTGCCAGACAGACATTGTTCCCCGAGGTCTGTGGGCTCCAACCGCATCCAGGCATGCTTGCAATAAGCCTACATGCCCTTACCTTGGGCAATGACTCCACACTCTGATAGTTCTTCCATTCAAAAGATTTTCCCCTGGGATTCAATCCCACTAGTCCTTTGTAATTTTTTTTCTTTTTTCATCTCATTTTGCAATTATACCTTTTTTTTTTTTAACCATTCCCCCTAGAATGGGAAAAAAAATGTCTTTTGGCTCTATAACCTTTAAAGGATGCTGAACCTAAAACGCTGAGTGACAGTTATGTTTCAATTTAACACCAGAGCCATTTCTACCATTTGCCTAATGCAATGGTGAAAATAAACAAAAGTGGGAGGAATACATATAGAGTTACAGGGATCCTAGAATATGTAGAACTTCGTATGATTCAGAAGACAAAACATTCTGTGAGATGACTATAGAGCTGCCAACAGATTATCAAAGGGTGACCCAAAAATGTTTAAGAACTGCTACCCAGAACACGGTCACAGAGGACAAATGGAATAAGCTCTTGACTTAGGAGTAGATTAGCTATACATTCTTGAGTCTCCTGCCAACCAACTATATGGTTTGAACAAGTCTCTTAAATTCTCTGGGCTTTGGTTTCTATCTCTGGGGGGTGGGAGGAGGAGGGACAGGGAGGAAAAGATGGCAGAAGAGAAAGGAGAGGTTGAATTAAATTATTTCTAAGGTCCCTTTCCACTCACAGAATCCTACTGCATAACGAATAACACCAATCCTTAAGTTCGAGTTCTGAAAGCTGCACCCATGGGCTGACAGTCATTAGTTCATTCCAACTCATGCCTCTCTCCCAGATGAAGATCTTTGACACAGGTGTGCCAAGTAGCAGCAATAGACTCCAGTACAGATAAGCATGGACCCCTGCCCCAGCCACATCCAAAACCATGATACCTCAACTTGTGAATAAAGTTTCCTGGGCCATTATTCAGTCTCACTGTCCTTGATCTTCTATATTGCTCCAAAATGGAGGCCCGGAGGCTTTATATGGATATTGCTTTGAAAAAGGTTATTCAATTTTTCTCCTGTTTCTTCATTTATTCCACACTTACTGAGCAGCTACTATATGCCAGGCACTAAGCTACATCCTGGGACACTACTGTAAATAGACCAGTCCCCATTCCCAAAAGGCTAAGGATCCTAACAGCACATACAACCCCTCCCTGTGGAGCTATACATGATCCAGGGGTAGCTACTGGTTTGGTTCAACCGAGGGAACACAGACATGGGCATAGCTGGCATTAAAATAAGAAGAGATAGAGCCTCCAAAAGTACCATACACTTACCTATCCAGGGAAAGGTGATGCTGGCCCTTCTCAGAATTGAGAATGAAAACCCAGCCTAAGTTGCACTATGTCCCTATGCTTGGCAGGAAAGATGCTAAGATTTTGTGTATTCAAGTTCTTCTTCCACTAAAAAGAAACTGATTACCATACTAGACTAGCACATGAATATTGCTCTCCCAAGGAGCAGGATTCCATCCAACTTTGAGCCAGCTGACTTCATTAGACCACACCTAGTAACACTAATCCTGGTGTTATGTTTCCCATGGGGGAAGAGCAGACAGCATCTGCTTCTTTCCCCAAATGGCTAATATTTCCTTGCCCATGTTCTTTTCCTTTCAAGTTCACATCTTATTCTAGTGGAAAGCATTTCTCTCATTTAAGACAAAAGCCTGCCAAGTATAAAAGTATTCTCTCTTGATAATACCAAAATGCACAAAGTTCTACACTTAAATTGTTTACCATTTCTTTCATTCTGCTAGTGATACTTGCCTGGGCTAAAACTGTGAGTCTACAAAATAAAAGAAGGCCCATGGCAGTGAATGAAGGGGTCACTGCACAGACCCTACCAGCAATCCAGAACTGAGGCTCAGCAACTCCATCTCTCCCAGAATGCCAGGAAGATATTTCTCTCCCACTAGGGACTCAGGGATCAAACTCCTTCTCGCTTAGGGAGAATATGCTGTCACAGCCAACCACCTGCTCTCACCCCCTATAGCTGGATAGTAGTGGGGATGTCTTATGCGAAAGCCAGCACAGAAGTAGTGTCATAATAAAATAACAAGGATAGAGCAAATTGTACTCATTCACTGTAAATACATAATATGTAAGTAACACTGACCACTTGAGGTAAAGAGGGAAACCCCAAGGGGCACACTCAAATAAGAAACCCACACCCAAATAAAGATGGTCATTAAGTCACCTAATAAGTGGAAAGGGTCCCATTGGCTAAGGAGTCTTTCGTTGCTCTGTTCTGTTTGCAGTTAGATGCTATGGCAAAGCTGAACTGCATCATATTAAAAAAGAGGTCAGGAGTCTGGAGTTTACAAAATAAAGAAGAGGTAGGATGTGGGAGAGGCCAAGATGGTTGCGGTTCAGGAAGGGAAGGAACAGAGAAGAGGAAGAAAAGAAGAACAAGGTGACAAAGGGGACGGGGGAGAAAACAAATGCCTAGAAAGGATTTTAAGTTGTTTTGAGATGACGAAGGCATGTGCCCCCTACATAAAATTAACCGAGCTTACTGATGTTTTTATGCAAATAGAATCTTTGGGATTCCAAGTGAGAATAATCCAGACAGAGAACTGGAAGCTAAAAAGCCACACAGCTCCCTCGACTCCATCATACTCCCAATATGCCCACTGTCCCTGTGAGGAGGCCTCCAGAGAAGACTAGGGAAGGAACAGTCCATGCAAGATCTATGCAGGGGCTCACCCATTCTCGAACTACAGGAACAGCTTATAGAGTAAGCAATGTCATTTACCTCCTAAAAGTACATGTTCCCTGTGGTTATGAGGGCCAGCTTCATGGGTGTGCAACCTGTGCACACCCACAAGTAGAAGGAGGCCCTTGGTTTAAATCCTTGAACTACTTCAGTCTTGAAATCACTAATACTTTTTGAGCAAACCCTCCTGCATTATCATTTTGCACTGGGTCCTAGAAATTATGTGGCCAGTCCTGATAATAATATCCATTCTGCCTACAGAGCAATAACCAAGAAACCAAATTAGATCATGTGAACAAGAGGGTCAGAGCAAGGTCAACAGTTAGAGGTAAGGGCCTCCAATATTGTAAAAGGATCCCTGAACTTGGAATTGAGATCTGTGTTCAAGGCCTGGCTCTGCCATTCTCAGCTGGGTTTTCTTGGGTGAATGTCATAATGCCCCTGAGACTCAGTTACTTATTCATTGGTTCCCTCAAATGGGAAAAAACAATTACAAGAAAAATTATGAGTGGGATGTACATTTTGATACGGGAAATAAATAATGCTCAAAGCACATAAAGAAGGGGCACCTAATCCTCCCTAGGGAAAGAGAAGGAAAACTGGGTGGGGCAGATGAGGGAGGGGAGTGAACTTGGAGGAAGGTCTCCCCAGTGTGGGGATTCTGCCAGTTGCTAAGGAGGTCTATTCCAATTATGCATTCACAAACTGGGGCAACAACCAGAGGATGGGTTTGGGGGCTCACTGCATGGCAGATGGACCTGAGCTAAAACTCCACTGATCGCCTGCCCTCCGTGCCCTACTCTGACTGGTGGGCCACATTTCGGGTCTCCTGAAATTAGTATCAGTTCAGAACCAACACCCAGGAATCTCTGAAAAGTTTATTTCCCTTTCCACCATGCATACGCCCACAAAAGAGTGTAGGTCTTTTAGGAAAGGAAAGAAAACCTGCAACTGCCACAAAATTGTTCTATTCCTCTCTGGTCTGCCTACACATCAGAGCTGCTTTGAGGATCCCATAAGAGAGCCTTTGGTACTGAGTAGTTATCAATAAAAAAAAAAAAGACAGAGAGAGAGAGAATTATAAGAAAGGACATTGGTTACAATATGGTGCTTCTTTCCTGCACATGAAAACATGGTCATCTTTCCTGCTTTTCATTTCTACCTCCAACTGTGACCATAATTTAAAACTCTCCTAAGACTCTTGGACTAGATAAAAGATCATCACCAGGTTTAAATTTCCAAGATCTCAGATACAGCCAATCAGTATCTTCCTCTACATTTTCATGACCTAACAGACACACAGACACAGGACCTACTTCCTTCTCATCTACAGTCTCATTTTGGGAGCAACGATCACATACACACAAACAGTGAGATATATGCAGGGCACCATTTACTTGGTTAAATGTCTAATTTAGTTAATTTAGCTAGATTGTGCAGTGCAGACTGAAAGCAGTGATGCTCCAGCAAAAGGAAGCCACTCCCCATAGGAATCTCCACAACTCATGCCACTTCTTCCCTCAGCAAGACCGATAGTACAGTTTGGCCTCATCTCTGTCACCACAGAGGGCACACTTAGCACCCAAATCTTGGTGTTTCTTACTTCCTCAACTCATGCTTCACGGTGCTCCTGAGAGCTGACACACATTCACCATTCTAATGATATAATTACACCTCTTCTAATTAATCATCACAATATCCCAGGTCAGCAAGTGTTGGAATTTGGGAAGCCAGCTTTTATAATTTGGGTATTTCATGAATTTCAGCCATTTTCAGTAGTTTTCCAGAACAACTGGGTCTCTAAAGCAGATGGACAGTTTCTCTGATATGACAGCTCCCCTTATCTTTGGTAGAAGAGCATAGGGTTTACAGACAAGGGTTTGTCATGTCAGGAACCCAGGTAAGACCACTGGATACAAAAGTGATAGATTGCCAATGCTTGGGAATCTAGGACCTGGAACAGTAAAGAAGCTCCAACCATGAACCTTTTCACACTAGGAACCATTCTTATTTATACCAATGGAATAATATACATCACATGGTATGACTAAGTGGGGGGTAGTGGGGGGCTCTTCGTCCCTGCAGCAGGTCTCCAGCTGACTTGTCTAAGTGCTGTCAGAAGGGCCCTACCTAGCAAAAGTGGTTCATAAATCTTTTTTCTACTTTTATGTAATGTCTTTAAAAATGGTTTTGATTTCTCAACAATTGATTACTTTGCTCTAACTTCACCTAACCAGTCCTATTCTTCAGATCATTAAGTCTAGGGTTGGTTACCAAACACCGTGGGTATGACAGAAACATTCACTGCACACTGAATATTCATGAGCTCAGCCATGCTTCCTAGCCCCACCCCACTAGTGAGTGGGGGTAGGCCCTGTGTCTAGTTCTAGTCAATGGGCCATGAGTGAAAGTAATACCTCACTTCTGGGCTGACATTTTGAACAGCCAGTGCATGACCCTCTCTGTCTTCCACTTCCCAAACCATTAGCAGGATGTCAAGCAGCCTCCATCTCTGAGTCAAGGCCAATAAGGAAAATGCTCTAGGGAACTGCCAGGCTTTTCTTGAACAAGAAATAAAGCTTTATATGTTAAGCCACTGAGATTTTGGTGTGTGTTCATCACAGCAGCAGAGCTGAGCCTGATCTAACTAAATGTGAGTAGGCAGCCAGATGCATCCTGGGCTCAGTGGGACTCAAAGCTGGGAATGGAACCTAACAGCACTACCCTCAGATAAGGTCACCCTTTCCTCAAGATTATCTGGGTCAGAGGCTACCAAAAATAGTGGCCATCAAACTGGTAGTAAATGAAAAGTAGGGAAGTGCCAAATAAAATAAGGACAGGAAATGAAAGTCTGCCCTCTCTTGTGGATATACTGGTCATCCCAAAGATGCGAAGTTGGGAAAGATGTTATAGTGAAGGGCTAAGGCAAAGGTAGGGATGGAGGCCGCACAACCAGCATGGAACCTTTACTTCTCAGCCAAACCCCAAACTTTTATGTCAGGCCAATAGCAGGGTAAATTAGAAAGCTAAAAACCTGGGCAGCCACAGACAAAACTGTAAAGTTTATTTCCAGACCCTGTATCTGCCACACGGCTGACACAATCACTATTTCTTGAATTATGCGTTCATTCCCCTGGCCCCTTTCTCCTTTCAGTGACTTCAGTCCCATACTTCAACCACCTAGTGTCCAGACCTGAGGAACTCAAACTCTGAAGCCACCACAGCAGTACCACAGCCCCAACACCTTCCTTCTCCTCTACCCTGTCTCATCAATCCTAGGTCCAATTCTCTTCAGGCCTGGCCTGAACAACACATTAATTTATACGAGCCAAGGCACTGCTGGCCACTATGGGATTAAGGCCATGTTCTCCTCGGCGATTACACTGTAAGAAGGAACACTGCTGCTGTGATTGAAAGATGCTGAATCTCAGCCCTCAAGGCCAATCCAGAGAAGAATCTTTCAGAGAAAAGAGGCCTTTCAGGGCTTTTCAAATCACTCCAGGGACATAGATGACAGTCTCCTGCACTCGTCTCTACCAAAGGTTCTGGCATTTTAGCCACAGAGCCCCTCCCCCTGTCTTGTCAAAGCCATAATTCTTTGACCTTGTCCCCCTGTGGACACTCTTACCCTGACCTCCCTCCCACATCCACTTTTGATGACACATCTCTAGCGCTCGCACTGTTACTTGGGAGGCAAAAGAAAGGAACGGAGAGACACCTGGGTTTTCTACCACTGAAACTGGAAAACAGTCCTTGAGAAAAAGATGTCAAGGTCCAGCGGGACATATTTTTCCATCAAAACATTGTAAAATGAGTAGAGGTTTCACATGACGCACATG
Organism: Martes martes; assembly: GCF_963455335.1. Taxonomy (NCBI): domain Eukaryota; kingdom Metazoa; phylum Chordata; class Mammalia; order Carnivora; family Mustelidae; genus Martes; species Martes martes. The sequence goes on from NC_137891.1 coordinate 40,724,767, forward strand.
TCTTGGTATGTGTTTGTTGTTTTTAGAACAGCAGGCTGCGTATCTGAAGCGATACATGCATATATGATGTGGGCATTACCATGGCAAGTGCCATGCATTTTTTTGGTTGAATAGAAGGGTAAATAAGGGCATAAATATTGCATTTCCTGTTGCTATGGAGATGCAACAGTTTGGGCCCTCGTCATTTTGGAACCTTTTTATTTAATTTTTTGGGTTCACTCTCTGCTGTGAATATTCCTATCACAAAGTCTCCAGGCCCTGCTGCTGCTATAATTATGCTTACCCCAACCAGCATTCTTGTCTTTTCAGATAGGCTATGACTGATCTCTGAGGGAGATGATTCGTTATCTGCATTTTCTTTATTCCCACATGTGAAATCTGTATTTTCAATATTAAAAGTATTAATATTAAAAGCATATTTTGAAGTCAAGATTCTGTAGTCTACCTGACTTTAAAAAAAAAAAAAAACTCTCTTCAAAGTCTTAAAGAGTTTTTGATCTATTTTTTGATCTAGACAACAAATGGGTCTAATACCATTTGAACTCTTACTGAACAAAGTGTTTTAATTCCTAACCCTAATATGTCAGCATAGAAAATCAGCCCTTTTGACCTTTGCATTGTCTTAACATCTCCATCACAGCCATTGATTTACAAGCTTCTAGCATCTAAGCTTGATCTATGATGTGGTCTCTGCTAAATTTAAGTCTTCAAGGAACAAGAAATCTAAATTTAGAGACAGAGAGTATTTATTCTGAGATAAACTGGTTTACTGCTTACTAACTTATCAATATATATAACAGCCACCCAAGCAGTTAACGAACACTTACCATGTGCCAGGCATTATACAAAGCATTGGGAATTCCAAAATAATTAAGACACAGTCCCTGACTCAAAGTTTGTTTCACTGATTAAACACCAAAGTGTTACTACTGGGGATTTTTGTGTTATGCTAAAGGTGAATTAAATTATCTCTAAGGTTTCCTCAAAATGTAAGATACTGAGCTTATTTGATTTTTCTCTTTTTTTAACATTTTATTTGACAGAGAGAGAGAGCGCTCCCGCACACAAGCAGGGGGAGCAGCAGGCAGAGGAAGAAGGAGAAGAAGGGTCCTTGCTGAGGATGGAGCCTAACTGGCTCGATCCCCGGCCCCTAGGATCATGACCTGAGCCAAAGGCAGATGCTTAACCAACTGAGCCACCCAGGCGCCCCTGAGCTTATTTGATTCTATAATAAAGTATAAGACTAAATTAATATTAATATCAAAATTTTAGCATTTGTGTTCTCAAAATATCTCAAATACATATAATCAATTCTTAATTATACCAAAAGCATTCAAAATTAAATGGAAGTTTCTAAGCTCCTTTGCAATCATAGTGTCAGAAGTTGCTACCAGTGATAAGGCAAATTAATTTGATTTTACTTCTGTCCATTAAAGGAAGGAGTTAGGACATGGAGGTGTAGTTAGAGTATGTGGTCTCCTCTCCCTATCCGCAAGCCACCTCTGCTAAAACAGTGATAAGACAGATCCCCAGTAGAGGAGGCAGCCCAGGACTAGGTAGGGGGCAGTTAGGATCTCAGGCCTGCAGTCATTACCACCAGGAAGAGTGAGCTACGCTCAAACCATGGCAAACCAGCTGTATCTACCAGACCCTATTTTCCTATTTATGTTATCACTGTTTTACATTCTCCATACTCCAGTCATTCAAAGTCACCTTAGACCCTTTCTTCTCCTTTGTTCCCAACACCCAGATGCAAAGTACTGTATGTGATTGTATAGTTTTCATTCATGAAGACTCATCAACCCAATTTCCGCACAACAGCCTGTTGCATATTTGGGGGGATAGGACGGGAGATTTGATATAAACATATTGTGATTCAGATATTAACAACTTTTTTAGCTTTAACAACTTACCAACTTTTATTTTTTTTATTTTAACAACTTTTATTTTTTAACAACTTTTATTTTTTTATTTTATTTTTTATTTTTTTAGCTTTAACAACTTAACAACTTTAACAACTCTTATTTTTTCTCAAGTCCTCTTCATAACAGAAAAACAAAAATATTTAAAACAGCCCACTCAAAATTTAAACTCCATATCAGGACTATTACTTCCCTCTCAAAAGATCTTTCTTCCCCTCTTCATTCCCTAGAACATCCCCAAGTACATACATCTCTCCTGACAGTGGAGAGGGCCAGGACTGAGGTCTGTGCTGTCTTCAGCTAAGATGTTCGTCTCCCTGCTCTGCTCACTGAGCCTCCCATGCTGGAGCCCACAGAGTGATCTGGTCCCATCTGCCCTGGTCAGCTCTGAGCTGTCACTTGGCTGACTGGCTAGTGACATGGTCATTCTGGTCACAAAGCAAAATAAGAACATACGTACCTGACTTGCCATTCTTCCATGACCCTCCAAGCTCCTGTCCTAAACAAGCAAGGATTTATCCTTCCTGCCAACCTACCAGAAACTTCCTTCATGCCAATTGCCCCCTCCTATCTCTGCACTATAGCTTTTGGTAAGATTGTTATGGTCTGAGTTGGCCATATGTGGATCTTGACATGAACTGAGAAGCTTCTGAAATTCATAAAAATCATTTTCTCTCATTAAAAGAAAAAAAAGGACCTCCATGCTGTTTTTCATATTGCTTGGACTGCCTCTTCCTTTTGATTTTATTTTCCTTAGACTCAAATCTGATTTAAAACCCAAACCTAGGGGCACCTGGGTGGCTCAGTGGGTTAAGGCCTCTGCCTTCGGCTCAGGTCGTGATCCCAGGGTTCTGGGATCGAGCCCCACGTCGGGCTCTCTGCTCAGCGGGGAGCCTGCTTCTCCCTCTCTCTCTCTGCCTGCCTCTCTGCCTACTTGTGATCTCTGCCTGTCAAAATAGTTAAATAAAAATCTTTAAAAAAAAAAAAAACCCAAACCTAATCAATAACCACTTAATTTTAGGCTTTCCCTTAAGCAATGGCATCATTAATTCAACAGGTAAGAGAGCTATCGGACATGTAGGAGCCAGAATCATTGAGGTATTCCTTGGTTCATTATCACCTTAAGCCAGTTCTCACTGATTGGCCTTCCTATTCCCCTCACTCTGCCTCACCTCTGGGCCCAATATAGATGGATATGGTTAGGGTGCTTTCAAACAGGGAGAGAATATGAGGAAGGTTTAGATTTGATTCAATCAGAAAAATAAAATATGTATTATTTTAGTTTCAAATAGATGTGTGCTTTTAATTTTATAATTTTTTAAAATCACAAATGGGTAAGAATGGGCCATCATTTTTTGGTGTTAGGGCACTTGGAATGTTAACTTGACCACTTCCCCCATCTTAAACCCCTGCAATGTAAGCAAATGTTCCATACTTTTGCTTTTCTCTAAGAGCGAAGATCAGGGCCTCATATGCATCGGGGTAGGCAATAAAGGGTCAGGATCCAGAACAAGACCATCTGCTGAAGAAGGCAGCAGGGGTCAGTTCTTGAAGAAAAGTCCAGGCCTGCAGGCAGAACACAACACCCACCCAAAGAAAAGAGAACAAAGGGTAGCAGCCTCAACAGGCAGTGACCATCACAGAGTCAGGTAGGACAGTCTGAATAAGACTACTGAGGTATCCCCACAGACTGGGAAAGTACAATATAGAAAATCCAGTAACAGGTGAAAGAAAATAAATTAAGCAGCTAAGTTGACCAAAGAGTCTATCACAAAGTAGTGAAAACTCACCATTAAAATTGGGGCCATGGCAATCTTCAAAAAGACAAGAGACAACAAGTAACAACTAGGATGTGGAGAAAAAAGAACCTTGGTACACCATTGATGAGAATGTAAATTCTCATAGTACAGTCAGTATGAAAAACAGTACGGAGGTTCGTCAAAAAGTTAAAAATACAACTACTAACAATCCAGCAGTTCCACTTCTGAGTATTAATCCGAAAGAAATTTAAACAAATTTCAGAGAAAAAAGATCTCCCATGTTCGGGGGCACCTGAGTGGCTCAGTCAGTTAAGCATCTGCCTTCAGCTCAGGTCATGATCTTGGGGTCCTGGGATTGAGCCCGCATAGGGCTCCCTGCTCAGTGGGAAGCCTGCTTCTCCCTCTCCCTCCCGCTCCCCCTGCTTGTGTTCTGTCAAATAAAACCTTTAAAAAAAAAAAAAAACTCCCAAATTCAGTGCAGCATTATTCATAATAGTCAACATACAGAAAAAAACCTAAGGATCCATCAGTGGGTGAATGGATAAAGATGATGTAGAGTATGTGTGTGTGTGTGTGTGTGTGTGTGTGTGTGTGTGTGTGTGTATAGATATGTATACCTGTATTTACATATGTGTACATATATATGTGAATACATATATATACGTGTGTATGTGTATATATATATATACACACATATACACATACATACACACACACACACACACACACACAATCAAATATTAGTCAGCCATATGAAGAAAGGACATCCTGCCATTTGTGACCACACAGAGGCTTAGGGCATTATGCAAAGTGAAATAAGACAAAGAAAGGAAAACACTGTAGGATATCACTTATATGTAGCCTATAAAAAGCCAAACTTGGGGTACCTGGGTGGTTCAGTCAGTTGAGTGTCTGACTTGATTCTTGATCTTGGCTCAAGTCAAGATCTCAGGGTCCTGAGATGGAGCTCTGTGTCGGGCTCCCTGCTTACAGCTTACAGGGGAGTCGGCTTGAAGATTTCTCTCCCTCTCTCTCTCCTCCTCCCCCTCCCCAACTTTCTCTCAAATAAACAAATCTTAAAAAATAAAAATAAGAAAAAAAGCCAACTCATAAAAACAAAGAGTAGAATGGCGGTTACCCGGGCCCGCTTGGGAGAAATGGAAAGATGTTGGCCAAAAAGGTCCAGATATAAGATGAATAAGCTCTGGGGATCTAACGTACAGCACGGCAATTACAGTTATTAACGCTGCATTGTATCCTTGAAAGTTCTCCGGTCAGTTACCACCCTACGATGTCACAGTCCGTGTGTTACTTCCCCGCTCAAGCGCCTTCAATGTCTCTAGCAGAGGCTGAGTACTGGAAGCCTCCGAGTTGAATCCAGCCCCAGCAGGCTTTTGTTTGGCTCACACTGTGTTTTTCAAAAACTTGATTGAGATACATTTTAAAATAGAGATGTACGTGTATGTGTGCATGTGTGCGTGCGCGCGCGCACACACACACACACACACACTCCCTCTGCTTTCTCTTAAAAATTCAAAAAGTCTGGCAACTCTGGGCCTGTGTTCCCACCTGGCAACAATCAGCTGACACTGAGCTACCCTGCCTGCCCGTCCCTGGCATCTGCTCTCTACCATCCACCATGTTCCCACCAGCACCTGTGCTCCTCTTCCGGCCTTTCACCCAGTATAGTTCCCACTGGCTTCAGGCAGTTTTTAGAATTTATTCACCCTTAACCTACAGGATGAACTCTAAACTCCTAGCCTTCAAGGTTCTCAGTTTGGTCAAGCCATCACACCACTGTTCAATATGCAAACCCGCTTTTCAGAAACTTCTCTGACACCCCTCAAAAATATCTTCTTCCCCACCTCTCTTCATGAAACAAACATTACTCACTGCTGCCAGGTGCCAAAGAATAAGCAAGACCCACACAGAGCCTGCCTTCAGGAAGCTGATACTCCAGTGTCTGTTGTTTTAGAACAAGGGGGAAAAATCCCTTTAGGATGGTGGACGGGAACTCTGACTGCCTATTGGAATCCGGAGAGCTTTAAGAAAAACCAATACTCAGCCCATCTCATTGTAGGCCGATTTTCTCCAGCAGGGGAAACTACTGTTCCAATCACAGGATGCAATAGAGAGTTCCCATTGCTACAGGCTGGCAGAAAAGGGAAAAGCAGTTTGTACCAAGGTCCTAACCCAGTTTAGAGGGTCTCTGAAGGGAGTCACATCTAACACAAAGTAGGAGAGGCTAGGTGAGGAGGAAGTGCTCCAGGCAAGGGTCATAGCCTCAGCAAGGCCCAGAGGTGAACAAAAAACTCAAAGGAGTTGGGTTTGGACACAATGGGCAGTGAGAATGGTCCATAAGGACCAAGGAGTCAAACCTGCAGCTGGAGAAGCAGGCAGGCTTAATCTTACAGACTTTATCCCAAGGGCACTTGGAAGCATTTGAAGAATTTTACAAAAGGGAGTGGCATGCTCAGTTTTGTGGTTTAGAAAGAGAATCATGACTGCTTATGGAGAATAGATTGGAAGAGACAATGAGGGAAGATGGAAGACATGTGAAAAAGACTATTATTACAAGAGGCCAGACATGAAAGGTCACATATGTGTGATTCCATTCATATGAAATATCTGGACTAGGTGAATCCTTAGAGATGGAAAGCAGACTGGTGGTTGCCAGGGCTGGGGAAGGAAGGGGAGGGTGCAACTTAATGAGGAAAGGGTTTCCTTTGGGGTGATGACATGTTCTCGAACTAGATGGAGGTGATGATCGCACAACACTGTGAATGTACTAAATGCCACTGAATTGCACACTATCAAATGAGCAATTTTATGTTTTTTGAACATTTTATATGAATAGCACTTCAATTCTCAAAGGATGATTATGGAGTCCAGGCAAGACATGTTAGGAAGAAGAGATGTCATGACATGAATTCCAGCCTCCATGCCACACCCAGATCATTCCCTTCTCCCTCTGGATGCCCTTTCCTTCCTGCCTCCCTTGACTGACTCATCCTCCAGCTCTATTTCACTGGCTACCACCTGAGACCTACCCAGCTGGAGCTCATCATTTCCTCCTCAGAAGAGGAGGCCAGGCCTCTCCTCACACACTCCCTGCTGCCTCTTTATCATTTCTTCATGTCGGAGCTCCTCATTTCCTCAACTGTAAGATAAGCTCATGAATAAATAGCATCATTTAGTGAATACGGGATGAGAAAGGCCGATGCTAAGATCACTATGTGGTTTTTCTATATGGAAAAGATGAAGTTTTCTGACACTTGAATATGAGTATATTTGTATACTCATGCAAATATATCATTGTATATTTTATATATATACTGCTGTATCATTTTATATATACATCATTTCCATTACAATTGTATCATTATATATACATAATATATATACATACATATATTATATATATGTACACATATATATATACACATATATATGTGTGTGTGTGTATATACATAAAACTTCCATTATAATTCAAGAATTTAGGGGACCTAGTCCGGTAGAGAGTATCAAACATATTTCAAGGTGATACACAATGTTTACATCCTATCAAGGGGCACAAGTGGCATCTGGAGAAGCAGAATTACAGTCTCTTTTAACAACTGGTTGTAAGTCTAAATCGCCCTGCTTCTCACTGAGGGAGGTTTACCCCATAACAAGCTGACCCCCATATTTCTAAGTTACATCATCTGGCTCTTCCATGGCTACTCAGAAAGTTGGAGTCCTTTCCCATGGAGTGGTGCTTTATCCAAGCCCAGAAGCAGACAGACACTTGCTGTAGATAGGGCTGGGGTGCTGGGTGTGAGGGAGAGCCAGCCTGGATGCAGAGCTCAGGCTCTTGCCACTCATGGTGCTGGGCAAAGGCTCCAGCAACAGCTGCACAGAACAAGAGGTGGGCAGCACCCTCAGGAAGGAGGGGACAATGAGGAGGTGACCAGCTTTGCTGTCAGTACAGTGACTCAGATCAAGCAGTATGCTCTGAAGAGCTCGGCAATATAACTGGCAACGATCTATTCATCCAGCATAAAGTCACTGAAAACATACCACCAACCAGACACTGTGTTGGGAATACAATGGGTATCAACAAAGACAGTAACTCCTGATACTCACAGTAGGGGATACAGTCCAGTTAACAGGAAACTATACAAGTACAGAGCACTAAGAGAGGGTCAGTGGATACTCAAGCCAGCGCCCAGGGAAACAAAATAGCAGAGACGGTAAGCTGGAGTTCTCGAGTCTCACTGCCCAAGTTCACACCCTAGCCCTGAGCAACTGTCTGAATTACTTAGTCTAGTGGTGGTCCCCCCAAAAAACAGGTCCACATTCTAACCCCTGAACCTGTGACTATGACCTTATTAGGATAAAGGGTCTTTATAGATATAATTAAGGATCCTGAGATGGTTTCATCCTAGATTATCTAAATGGGCCCTAACTCCAGTGACATGTGCTTTTATTAGAAACAAAAGACAAGGGTGCCTGGGTGGCTCAGCGGGTTAAGTCTCTGCCTTCGGCTCAGGTCATGATCTCAGGGTCCTGGGATGGAGCCCTGCATCAAGCTCTCTGCTCATCAGGGAGCCTGCTTCCCTCCCTCTCTCTCTGCCTGCCTAATTGTGATCTCTCTCTGTGTCAAATAAATAAATAAAATCTAAAAAAAAGAAAAGAAAAGAAACAAAAGACAGAGACACACAAAGGAGAAGGCAGGGGCAGAGACAGAGACTGGAATGACGTAGCCAAGAAACACCCAGAACCTCCAGCAGCCTCAAGAGGGAAGGCAGGCTCCCCTGGAAACTTTGGAGAGCAGAACAGCCTGCTCTCACCGTGATTTTGGAGTTCTGGCTTCCAGAACTGTAAAAGAGTAAACTTCTGTTGTTTTAAGCCACTAAGTCTGTTGTAATTTGTTATAACAGCTGAAGAAAACTAATCCTCTAAACTTCTCTGATCTCCAGTTTTCTCAACCCTAAAATATGGAAAATAATAGTACACATCGTATCAGGCTGTTCAAATGAGATAAGGCATAGAAAGCACTTAGCACAGCACTGGCCATGTGGAAAGTACTCCATAAGCGTTAATAATAAGATTACCATTACTAGTAGCAGTAATATGCATAGAAGACAAGTCCAACCCAGTTTTGTGGGGGGCTCCTGAGGAAATGACTTCTAATTGAGACTTAATGGATGAGAAGGGATTAGCTGAACAAAGGAAAATGAGAGAAGGATTAGAAGGCAGAATGGTAAGAGAGACATGGGAGTGGAGTTTCAAAAGGAAAATCACGTTCAGAGGATCGGAGGTAGGATGGACCAGGGAACATCTGAGAAGTTGAAAGCCGTTCAGCAAATGTTGACTGGCACATAGGAATAGCTTTATTTCTCTCATGTGCTTCGTTTCACATTAGCGTGAGGACAACAGGGAAGCTTGATTTGACGTTATTGCACATTTACTCCCAATCTAATATCCTGTCAAGTATTCACCATCTCTATCTTCTTCATCTCTGCCCCAGGTAGAGGGACAAGGGTTTTCAGAAAGCACAAAATTAAACTATATTCTTTCAATCTTGTTCTATAAATCTCAAACTCAAAACTGTCCTCTTTTTCCCTAAGTCTGTTTTTACTTAGACACATATGCTTGTGGCGTGTATCCAGTAAATAAGTGTTTGCACTTTGTGGAGATACAAGGATTCTTCACATGCCAAGTCCATGACATGCCTGTCACCAACCTGCTTGCTCTCGTCCATTCCCAACCTTTCCCCTCCTCTGCTCTCCACATCCTTTCAGTCTTCCCTGTCCTCTGGCTTCCCGATAAGTCTGACCAACAGAAGTTGCCTCCTTAAGCCTAGATTTCAAGGAGTACTATAATGATCTTGCAGAGCTGCTGTAAAGGTTAAATGAAAAAAAAATGTATGATAGGTGCCTATGGCAACAACTATTGCTTTTTACTAGAACTTTTTACTTATTATATACTTTCTCTTTCTGCCGCTATGTAACATTTATAGCCGGGCATATGATCATTCAGAGTAAAACCTGTACTTGCAAACTTACAGCTATGGGTATTCATAGCCTAAGTTCCAGAATGTGGAAAAAAAATGTATGATCCCTGGGCTTGCATTCTCTTTCCCCCTTTCTCCTTGGCTCTGGCTGGCACGTGACATGATGGAGAGCCACCGTGGAAGGTATGGACAGGGACAAGACCCAGGGGATAGCAGAGCGATGAGATCAAAGAAACTTGGGACCTTACTTGACTTTGTAGAGCAGAGACGAAACACCAGATAGACTTTTACAAAGAGAGGAATAAACTCTGTGCTCTAAGCCACTGTTACTTTGGGACCTGATTGCACAACTTAACGTATGTCTCATTTAATGTAGCACCCAACAAAGTGTCTGGTACACAGTAGACATTTAATGGAGGAGGTGGTTGTCTGCATTGCAAGGAGATACCTGCAGAGAGACCGACTCTGCTTGTTTGAAAGCCAAAAAAAGAACTCCCTTCTGAAAGTAATAGTTTCTGCCTGCTGGAGGCAAGCTAGAACGTGACTTTGAAGCAGTCTATCCCTTTGTTCTCCAAGCAGTAACATGGTTGAGCCCCTTTAATTATACAGTAAGGAAGTGGTCTTAAAATTAGCTGGGGAACTTTTGAGAGAAATGAATTTCCTGCAATTAAGCCAATGGGTACTCGAGAAAATTAATTGGGATATTAAAAGAAAGTGGACTCTCATTTGCAGGACACAGACTACTAAGGCTGGAGATTTATTGGTCACACCAGTTACTTCTAATCTTTCATCATGGCAAAACCTGGACACAGTGGACCAGCAAGCATCTTAACCAGTATTTGGACAGAAGGCCTCTAAGAAGTTTCCTGTAGTGGTCCTTCTATAACAAAGTCTGAAACTCTTGTACGAGCCTCCCTGCCTCCCCTAAGCCAGGCTCTCCAGAGTAGCAGTTTTATGCCAAAACAGCTTCCTGTCACTTCTTGCTCCTCTTTGCTGACACACACAAAATATCCTCCACAGACTCCATTGTGTTATCTGTTCTCTCCCTTTCCTTTTGTCAGTCATCAGTATTTACCCATACTCTCCAACTTCCTCTCCTTCTTAATTCACGTCCTAAACTCCTTCTCCACTGCTCTCCTAGCACACGCTCAACCATCTCCAACTGCTATCAGGAATGGTCATTGTAGCTCCCGGTTATGAACTTTCAGTGATTTTATATTCACCCAGCACAGCCATTAAATGGTGGCCCAAAGTTTGAGTTACTAAGATTCACGGAAAATCTGATAACCTGGTTTCATTTTCCATTCTCAAAGAAACTGGCCTTTACTGAGGATTTCCTCTAGGGCAGGATTGGTACCAGCAGCATCAGAGTGCAGGAAAGGGAGCCGATTGCTGGCTAGTGTCTTCTGCCTGATCTTCTATTTTAATCGTTAGAAGAAGCAATATTAGAACAAAAGGAGTCACCACGTTTACCCAGAAATTCCCATTTGTGGGACTGGGTTGGGAAAATCAGTTTTAATCCTTCTCCCTTCCTCCCCCTTCACGTCCTTCTCGTCCTCTCCTTCTGGTTAGTGGCAGCCACCGGTCACTATCACCCTCATTGTTATTTTCAGAGAATCTTGCTCAGCTTTGGAGCCCCAGGCACCAGCCCAGCAGTTTATGGGACTGGGAGCCAGGGACAGACTCGAAGAGCCCTGAGGCCCTTTCACCCACTCTGCTCATCAGCTCCTCCACTCCATGGGAATGCCTCTCCCCGCCTTGACATGGGGAGCCTGCTCCTCTATGGCTCCTTTCCCCCTTCCAGCACTTTCTCTCCTAGTGGTGTAGCCCAATTTTCTCTTTGTAAGAAAACGTGGGGAGGCTAGTGGGAAAGAGGCTGCACACAGGGTACTATTCCAGCTAAACCCCCTAGGACAAATCCCTCTGGAAGAAAAGTGGGGTAGCACCTGTGGGGGATGGAAAAGCCACAGGGTCTATAGGCCTCATAGCCGTTCATCTGGAGAAAAGACAAAATCTCAGTTCTGCCCCCACTCCACCCCCTCGTCTTTTCCCATTAAGGTTATTTTTTTTCTCCCCTGCCTAAAGGTTGTTTAGGCACTAAAAGGGGAATTATTTCAAGGAGGTTTCAAGGTTTCTGACTGCTGCTTTCTGAAAGAGGAGGATTGTCCCCATTGCCACCTGTCCCTCCCTAACCAACAAACTCTGGCAAAGCAAGAGCAGGCCCCCGGGAGGCTGACAGCTCCACAGAGTTCCGGGACTTTGCTCCAAGCACTAACACTTTCAAGGGCACCTTCCACTCTGGTTTATTTGTATTTGGAAAATGTGGCTGCATCAATTCGCCACCCCCGCAAAAGAAAACACCTGTAAAAGGAGAATCTGGCTTTCAAGAGGATAGTGGAGGTGAGATTCAACTTGCACAGGGCATTAACGGAAGAATCACAATCAGCAGGAAGCAGACCAGAAATAAAAATGGATTCCCACCTCCCACTCACCCGAGTTAAACTTAAAAGGAGATGGAAGTGGCCACAGCTGGGCTGGCGCAGCTCTGCCCTGGCACTGCCCTTGGCACTGGCACCTACCCGGTTTGCTCTGAGTCTTGCTCTGGGTTTGGCTGGTCAGGAGGTGCCCCTGCAACCACCATAAAACAACACACAAAACTATGTTTTTAGTTCCCATAATGTGTACTTTGACCCTGACTCCTCTGCTGGGAAAGAAAGACAAAATTAGAGCATTGGGTGGGACATTAGAGATTATTGAGCTCAGCAACTTTACTGTGCTTCCATTCCTGCATCTGGGGTGGGGAGTGCAGGTGAGTGACTTTTCTAAGGTTCCACAACAACAACAACAACAACAACAAAAGGTGGCAACAAGGGTACCAGACTCCACCTTCTATGAGGTTGCTCAGCATTGTGGCACTTTACTTGCATGACTCAATAGTGATAAATTCCTCCCTCCAAAAAAAGCCACAATATTTTGCATGTCTTCCCATCAATGCCACATCCAGAAAAAGCCCGTTTCTCCACTCCTTGAACCTAAGTTTGGTCATGTCACTTGCTTTAGCCATTTGGATATTTGCAAACGTGATACAAGAAAAGGCTTGAAACGTACTTGTGCATTGATACTTGCCCTCTCTTGCTGCACTCAGAACCCTGAGGTTCCTATGTGAACACGCCCCAGCTAGCCTGCTGGAGAATGCACTGTAGCCATGAGACCATCCTAGGCCATTCCGCCCCAGGCAAGCTGCTGGTAGGTGCAAGAGTGAGCCAAGGCAAGACCAGAAGAACTATCCCACTAATTGCAGCTCCACAGTATTAGTTTTTAATTAAAATGTTATTAAGCATCTACATTTGGGGGTGTTTTGTTCAATAGCATAAGCTAACTGATACACTTCATTATGTCAGAACGGGATTTGCTTTTGACCCCAAATACACACATAACACTCACATACATACACACACTTGCTTTGAAATGTTCACCAGGGTTCTTTCCACTATAAGCTACTCACTCACAATGTATCAATATCTTAGGCTGAACTTGTTTACTGAACACTTACACAATTGTTATATTATCTTGGTTTATAAGCTAACTGCTAAATACCTAAAACACAGCCTCAACCCCAACAGAATATTTTATTCACATAACAATCCAGGGTGGTTCCTGATTGAAGAAGGGAAGTCTGCTCCATGAGGTTTTTCAGGGATCCAAGCTGACAGCAGCTCTGTCATCTCTACCATGCTTCCAAGGTCATCCCGGGCATTGCCATTCCAGTTGGGCAAAACAGAGAAAGAAGAGAGGAACAAACATGGAAGGTTATGGTCAGCCCAAATGGGCCTACACCTTACCATACTCACTCACATTCTACTGGCATGAATTCAGCTACATGAATACATAAAACTGTGAGTGAGTCTGGGGAATGAAGAAGAGAATGACTCTCAGTGGGCAGGAGCAGTCTCTGCCATACTTGTGTAGCACGCAGGGTTTAGAGACTACGACCTCAGGGTTCGGGATCCCAGAAAGAACCAGGGATTCGGCATTGATGGATTCATCAGAAAGAAAAGACAGAAAACTAGGCAGATTTGTCATGCGCAGAGGAATCACAGTTTTCTCATGTTCCCTTTTTTCCCAGGTGGAGGTGAAGCCAGGTAGGGGAAGTGAGACGCTGCTCCAAACATGGAACAGCTCAAGAGGAAGGTTGGAAAGCAGCCTCTGACAATCTGCTGCTTGGTTTTCAGAAAAGATCAAGGCTGACTGTCATAGGGGCTTCCATTCCAGCTGGGATTCTGTCTCTGAACAGTGGTAAGGAAGTCCTCTGAGGGCTTACAAGTAGGTTCAAGCCAAACGTCATTCCTCTCTCCCCATTTACTCAAGTTTGATATGACTGAAAAGAGGAAACCGGCCCTTAAAAGCATCATAGGCCAGATCTCACCCAGTACAAACTTTTTTAATATTGAGGGCCACTACCCATAGAAAACTCATCAGTGACATAAGTTACATAAGACTTCCTTATAATTAGGAATGTTTCAAGAAATAAAATTATATAATGTTCTATTTATTTGATTTTTAGATTAACAGCAAAAAATACAAATGGTTTATAGTTAGTAAAATATGTGTTGCAGTTTGATTTTAATGCTAAATAAGATAAAGATACAGCAGGTGTTTATAAAGTTAGAAGGTTGAAAGAGACAAAAACAAGGATTAGGAAAGAGAGGGAGGGGAGAGAAACAGAATAAGGGATATTTAGAAATAGACACTGCGAGCAGCCATGGACATGCAAACACACTGTGTATATACCACTTTTCAAAACGGACATAGCATTCACTTTGTGATCTCATATGATACTGCCACCAAAGATATTTAAATTTCCATTGTATTTTCCCAACTCTAGGCATACATGAAATTGTCTTTTCATACTAGCCAGTCAAAATGATGGAATTAAATCATGGGGGAGAAAATCCAACAATGAAGTTTTATATCCTTTTTCTAGGGACCAGTAGTAATTATCACAAAGTGAAGGATTAAAGTAGGATGCATCAAGCACCCTGGAAAGGAAATAGAAAGGAAATATAAACTGTGCAACTCAAAGAAGGAAAAAATCGTAAATTCAAAAGAAACAACTACTGTTTCCTTTCTCTAGACGCCTCTGTACTGGTTCACTCAAGTGCACCGTTTCCTTCCTATTCCTTGGTAACACAGTAGCACTTCATTGGGGTTTTATTTCAGTGTTTGGTTTTTTTAACAAACATTTCTCGAGCAACCTCTATACGGTAAACACTGTTAGGTTCTAGAGCTACAGAACAACTGAAATGTGGCCTCTTCTACAAGGAACTCTCCACATTCTGGTGAGAGAGATAGGCAGGGAAACAAATCATATATTAGTGACAAATAGAAGTATGCACAAGACATGGTGTTGCAATCCCTCAGAGAAAATGGAAGCATCCACAGTCCAACTAGTGTGTCACCATCCCCAGGGGCTTCCATAATAGTTCTTCCTATTTGGCTTCCCTGAGTGTCATATGACCCAAAGGACCCATGTCTCCCACCATATTTGTTACAGTTATCTAGGGGTTTGTAAAAAATCATTCCCATCAGTGACCTAAAACCATTGATTTGTTCATAATTCTACAATCTGGCTGGGCTCAGCTGGGTAGCTTGTCTGTGTTCATGAGTTCTCTGGGTTCACTCATGCATTTTCAGTCACTTGGAAAACTGACTGAGGCTGGAAAATCCAAGATGGGTCTACTCACAGCTCTTGCACCTCAACTGTGACAGCTCATGGTCATTCACCCACCAGGGCTTCTCCCTCCATAGGTCCTCTCATGCTCAAAGAGGCTAGTCTAAGCTTCTTTACATGACAAGCCACAAGAGCATGAACGTGGACCCTCTCCAGAACTTGTACAATGTTACTTCTACTGAGTTGTTTTAGCCCAAGGAAGTCATTTAAGCTAGCCCAGGTTCAGTTCAGAAAGGCGTGACTTATTGAAACCAGTATAACAATTTAAGAAAATGTTTTTATGACCTCAAGTTTTCATTACACCATAAGGAACAAAATATTTTAACCCCAACTTCTAAAGTGTCAAAGTATTCTCTTAAACAGGCAAATTCCCTTTGCAAAATTTCTCACATTTGGGTTAAGCAAGGTCTGTGATAATGCAGTATTTTTAAAAATGCTCCAGAATTCTACTGAACAGTCCTTCTGCTTAAGAATATCATGATAGGAGCACCTGGGTGGCTCAGTGGATTAAAGCCTCTGCCTTCGGCTCGGGTCATGATCCCAGGGTCCTGGGATTGAGCCCCACATCGGGCTCTCTGCTCGGCAGGGAGCCTGCTTCCCCCAGCCCCCCGCCTGCCTCTCTGCCTACTTGTGATCTCTGTCAATAAATAAATAAAATCTTTAAAAAAGAAAGAAAAAAAGAACATCATGGTAGAAATTTAAAGTAAAAAATGGTTGATAAAGAGTTTAAGGATTCCTGTTCAGAACCACTTATGGAGTCCCACAGACCTCTCTGTAAGTTCCACCTCCTGACAAGTCATTTGGGGACAGTGGAAGGTGAAATACTCATCTCTCAGTGTCTTCTAAAGGCTCTTTTTACCTCTGAGATGGTTGTTCACAAACCACCAGTCTTCCTGCAGGGACAGCAGGTGTCAGAACCTTTTAAATAACAGGAAAGGCTTATTAGAAAAGCAGATTCCTGCCCCAACCCCCTTCAGATTCACTATGTTTACAGTGAGGCCCAGGTATTTGAATATTTAACAAGTACACACACACACACACACACACACAGTAATTCTGGTAAAAATGGTTTGCAAGCTGCCCTTTGAAAACACTACACTACAGAAATGGGATTTCAACACTGCCCTTAGAGGCAGTTCTCCAGTTTACTCTGTCCTACAAAGTTGTTGACCTTAGGATTTAGCAAAAATACATACCCCAACTTCTTTTTCACATTAAATAAAGAACATGGGTTGCACAACTAGAAGGATTCACGGAGCCAATTTGTGTGAGTTACCAGCTCTTTCTCAACCTTCCTAGCTATTCACAATAGTATTGATCTGCCTCCTTGAGGCAGATATTAAAACTGAAGACATAATTCAAAAGACTGAAACTGCTTCTCAAGCAAAGACTTCATTGGTCATAACCTTCCTCCATATATAAAATTCACGTGAAGAGTCCAGACATCTCCACAATGAGTACTATAAGCCTAAGCACTTAAAGGCAATGCCCAGGCAGGAAGCAAACTTAACCCTAGAATTTGTTTCTGTGACGCCTGATAAGCCCAGTCAAAGCAATGTCCCCATTAGAGAGACCTGGCATTCACTGGAAACTGAGGTAGACCCCCCTCCCCATGCTCTACAAAGCTGTGGGGGCTCTGCTGGGGCTGTTGTAAATAACCCTGTGAGAAAAAATGGGAACTCTGTCGTCTGTTGGGAAATCATTCCAAAATGCTGTGGACTTCATTATATAAGATGTGGAAATAAGTAGTACATTTAAGAAAGTAAAAATAAAAATCCCTTTGTATTACAAATTAAGGGGGAAATGTTTTTTCTCCATTTTCTTGACAATTATCAATGACTCACTTGTCACAAACTGAGGTTGATGCTTTTCTTCTCCTGAGATTTTCAAGAGAAAAGTTAAAGAGGCAATAAAACCAACTTGGAAAGCATACGAATGAAGTGCCATGTAACCCCAGGGCAGGGTGACAAATCACACATGCTCCCTTTCAGCTCTTTGATTCTAGGATTTTTCTGGATGTTCCAAAGAAACAGAAAGGACCAAGGTTTGAAATCATATTCCTAGAAAAGAACTGCTTAAAACTTTCTCTTTATTCCCTATTCTGAAGGCAGCAAGGGTGAAATGACCATTCATTCATTCATTCAATAAGCATTTCTGAGTACCATGGTAGGGGTGGGGTGATTAATAAGAGTCTAATTAAAAGGCTATTCATTTCTTAAGCACCCAGATAGAATTTTTCCAATCTTGAGTCTGTCTTGCTTTCTCTTAAGTATTCTGGTTATATATTGCTTAGTAACAAACCACCTAAAACTACAGTGGCTTAAAATAAAAATTGCCAGTTACCTTGCTCAAGAATCTGCAATTAGAGTGGAGCTCAGGAGAGATGGTTCATCTCTGCTCCATGCAGTTCAGCTGGGGAGGCTCAGCTGGAGCTGGAAGATCTACTTCCAAGATGATGTCCGCACATGTCTGGCAAGTTGATGCCATCTATCAGCTTGGAGCTCAACCCAGGCTGTCATCAGGTCAGGGGCTTTGGTTCTTCTTCACAGGGCCCTCCCCATGGAGTATCTGGACTTCTTCGTAACACAGTAGCTGTATCTCAAGACTGAATATTCAAAGAGGTCTGGGTCTACATTCTTTCAATTAGGCAATCCATAAAGACCAGCCCAACTCCAAGGGTGGGCAATTAGACTCCATCTCTCAAAGGGAGTAGTAGCAAAGAATCTGGACTCCCCTTTATCCTACCATAGCAAGATTAAGTCCCACAAATGCTCATAGTTTTTCCCCCCAATGGCTTTAACGAGAGCTTCTTTTTTATGTGCCTGAAGAAAGAATGAACCTCTGAAGATTCCCACTGTAGAGAAGTGTCCAGAAGGATACCATGTAATTGTCCTGGCAGCCTACTAAGGGTGGTAGAAACTCTAACATAAAACACAAACCTAATTTGAGATTAAAATTCTTCCCATATATTAGTATACAGTCTTTGATTATTAAGTATGGTAGACACTATTGTTTGCTTATCCCAAATTCACTTCCCTTTCCTCTTCTGACCAAGCCCAGTTTTGTTTAAAATCATCTTCTCTGCAAAGCCACATTGCAAGTGTCTTGGTGGCTCAGCCAGTTAAGCGTCTGCCTTCGGCTCACGTCATGATCCTGGGGTCCTGTGATCAAGTCCCGCATGGGCTCCCTGCTCCACAGGAGGTCTGCATCTCCCTCTGCCCTCCCCCTGACTTGTGCTCTTTCTCCCTCTCTTTCTCTCTCAAATAAATAAATAAAATATTTAAAAAAAAAAAAAAAAGCCATGTTGCTTCAGACCATGTGCACCCCGCACCAGGGGACCAGGGGGTGAATTTGGATTGGTTTAAGTCCATTATCTTGATCTCATTACTCTTTCAGCAAATGGCTAGACCTGTGACATACTCCTAGCCAATGAGATGTGAGAGTGAATCTCTTGGAATGCTTCAGAGAAGGATTTTTTTCACTAATAGAAGACACACGGGAAGAAACAGTTTCTCTTTTGTGGGTCTGAATTGGATGCTCAGAACTGCCATAGCCATCCTGCCACTATAAGAACAAGAAGTCTGAGGATGGACCTTTTGGTGTCTTTCCATGTTTCTGAATATATCCTATGTTGCATTTTAGATATAAAAGGTATAGACATTTGGACTGATTTGGTTTTAACCCCCAGGACAATGACAGAATCTTGATGTAAGAAGGTGTGTTAAATGGTTAAAATAACCACCTTATACCAAACTATCCAAATTATAGACATCCATGAAAACTGAACTTCATTATTCATGGATTCCATTATTTTTTTTAATTCATCTACTCATTAAAACTTATTTGTAACCCCAATATCAACATTCACCCTGCTTTCCCACTCATCTGTAAACATGCACAGAGTAGGGGCAAATTTTGAGCAACACATGTTCCCAGCTGAAGTCAAACAGTAGGGACACCCTGTCTTCCTGTTTCAGCTTTCAGACTATATACGACAATTCTTTTTCAAGGTATATTTAGTGCCACAATTTTTGTTTTGTACTTTTTGATAATTTCACTGCTAAAAATGGCCCCATAGTACTGAAGTACTATCTACTGTTCCCAAGCACTAAAAAGCTATGATATGATACACCTTACAGAGAAAATACATGTCTTAGATAAACTTCATTCATGCATGAGTTCTAGCACCATTAGCCAAGAATTCAATGCTAATGAATTGACAATAAAATAGAGCTTCCCTATGACCCTGCAATTGCACTACTGGGTATTTACCCCAAAGATACAGATGTAGTGAAAAGAAGGGCCATCTGTACCCCAATGTTTATAGCAGCAATGACCACGGTTGCCAAACTGTGGAAAGAACCAAGATGCCCTTCAACGGACGAATGGATAAGAAAGATGTGGTCCATATACACTATGGAGTATTATGCCTCCATCAGAAAGGATGAATACCCAACTTTTGTAGCAACATGGACAAGACTGGAAGAGATTATGCTGAGTGAAATAAGTCAGGCAGAGAGAGTCAATTATCATATGGTTTCACTTATTTGTGGAGCATAACAAATAACATGGAGGACAAGGGGAGATGGAGAGAAGGGAGTTGAGGGAAATTGGAAGGGGAGGTGAACCATGAGAGACTATGGACTCTGAAAAACAACCTGAGAGTTTTGAAGGGGCAGGGGGTGGGAGGTTGGGGGAACCAGGTGGTGGGTATTAGGGAGGGCACGGATTGCATGGAGCACTGGGTGTGGTGCAAAAACAATGAATACTGTTATGCTGAAAAGAAATAAAAAAATTTTTTTAAAAAGATAGCATTTTTAAACAGAAATGCACATAAAACAAGGCTAGATATATTAACCACTGAAGAAAATGTGAAATATTTTCTTCAGTGCCTAAATGAAAATGCCTAAGCTTGTATTTCCTCTAGGAACAGTAGTTCAATATTCATTAATTCAGTGTTTACACAGAAACTTTTAGAACAAAACTACCATGAATAATGCAAATTGATTAGGTTTGATTTCCTATTATTTGTTTCTTTCTTGCACAAAAGGTGTAGTGTTCAGGGGCGGGGGCAGAAACTACAGGAAGTGAGTACCATCAATCTCAGTGAATCCTTCCCTTACAAAATCCAATGACTTCACAGTTCTGAATCCAGCCTGCCTGGAGCCTTCCAGTGGCCTGGCATCATAACCAGATGACCTAACGTAGTTCACCTCCACATTCCAACAGTTGTCAGCAAATCACAGCATGTTACAATGAAAGGCTCACACTTTGTAGTTAAAGAGGGACATTAGAGGAAAGTCTTCCCAAAAGCAGATGTTCCCACAAAACATCTATTTTCAACCCAGACCTGATTGTTCTGCCAGGTTTCCTCACTTGAGGTGATGGAACATACATTTGTTAAAGTAGTACTTTGATCTGGGGTCTCATCCAGACCTGTATCAGACAAAAAAAAAAAAAAAAGGAAAGAAAGAAAGAAAAAAATGCTCTTTCCACAGACAAGCATCTGAGCCCAGACTGACAGTCAGAGAAGCCAGTTTCTTTCTGAGCCACTTTCCAGAAACAGCCTAGTTACTATGTTCCCCAATCCCTCAACTATCATCTTCCCTGGGTAGTAAGACATTCTTGCTGCCCACTGGTGAGTCAAGACCACTGAATCCAACAGAAACCTGGCCAACACAGACCACTTCCACAACTGCTGAACTCAGCCAACTCAGGAGACCACTGAGGCTAATTCCTCAATCGAACTGAAGGCCATGACCAAGGGAGTTATAGCTCCCTCCACTGCATGCAAAAGGGGATTTAGATACTTCAGGGATAGTCCTTATTGACTGGCCCACACTTGGCCAAGAAGTAACTTGTATTCCTAATGGAAGTTTTCTTCTCTGATAAGCCAAACTTCTCAAATAATTTGTTCCCACCTAAAGTCTCCCTCTTTCCTCACTCTCTAACCTGGCTTCAATCTCCACTGCACCACCTAAAATTTGCAAAAGTTTTCAATGGTTGCTTGCTAGCTGTTGGGCATTTTTCTGTCCAGGCATTCAGGCACTCTTAGCAGCATATGACACTGCTAAAGCCTCCCTCCTCTTCAAAGCACAGTCTTCCCTTTGCTTCCAAACTTCTCCTCTGTCTCTAACTCTTTCCCATTCAGTCCCAGGCACTGTGAATTGCTAATCTTCAGTCTACTCTTGGATTCCTTGAGACCTAGAGTGAGGCCATCTTCCTTCTTCATTCTGTACACACTCCCGAGAAAGAGCCTCATCCCACATGAAGCTTCACACTTGGCATTGTGAATAAGCCCCAAATTTACAGGAGCAGCCCAGATTTCTTTGAGCTTTGGGATTGTCTATAAATAATAATAGTGACCAACATCGATATAGTATTCATTCTGTACCATGCACCAATCTAAGTTCTTTATATATGCTAAGCTCATTTGTGCCTCAAAGGAACATTGTAACATAAGTATTATTGTTATAATCGCCATTTTACAGATGAAGAAACTAGGGAGCACGGAAAGGTTAAGAAACTTTCCCAAGATCACACAGCGGTTAAGAGTCAATCAGGGTCCACAGACCATGCATTTTAACCACTACAACACTGCCTTTCAATTTATTTGTCTACTGAAAATTACTATTTGAATGTCTTACAGAAAGTAAAAAGTAGGGGCAACTGAGTGTCACAGTCATTAAATGTCCAACTCTTGATTTCATCTCAGGTCAAGATGTCAGGGTTGTAAGATCAAGCCCTGAGTCGGGCTACATGCCCTGCTTAAGATTCTCTCTGTCCCAACTTGGCAGGCCAGAAAGGAGAGGAAGGAAATATTTAGTGTGCTGAAAGAGAAAAATATACAGCCAAGAACACTTTATCTAGCAAGGCTATCATTCAGAATAGAAGGAGAGATAAAGAGTTTGCCAGACAAACAAAAACTAAAGAAGTTTATGACCACTAAGCCAGCCCTGTAAGAAATTTTAAGAGGGACTCTGAGGGAAGAAAAAAGACCAAAAGCAACAAAGACTAGAAAGGACCAGAGAACATCACCAGAAACCAAAAATGCCAACTTTACAGGTAACACAATGGCTCTAAATTATTATCTTTCAATAACCACCTGCATGTAAATAGACCAAAAACTCCAATCAAAAGACATAGGCTGTCAGAATGGATAAAAACACAAGACTGCTTGATATGCTACCTACAAGACACTCATTTTAGACCTAAAGACACCTGCAGATTGAAAGTGAAGGGATAGAAAGCCATCTATCATGCTAATGGATGTCAAAAGAAAGCTGAAGCAGCCATTCTTATATCAGATAAACCAGACTTTTTAAATTTATTTATTTATTTATTTACCTATTTATTTTATTTATTTTAAAGAGAAAGCACAAGCAGGGGGAGAGGCAGAGGGAGAGGGAGAAGCAGGCTCCCTCTTATCCCTCTGAGGGAGGGCTCCCTCTGAGCCTGATGCAGGGCTCAATCCCAGGACCCTGGGATCATGACCTGAGCCAAAGACAGACACTTAACTGACTGGGCCACCCAGGTGTCCCCTGACAAACTAGATTTTAAAATAAAGACCATAACAAGAGATAAAGAAGGGCATTATATCATAATTAAGGGGTCTATCCATCAAGAAGATCTAATAATTTATAAATATTTATGCCCCCAACATGGGAACACCCAAATATATAAAACAGTAACAAACTTAAAGAAACTCATTGATAATAATACACTAATAGTAGGGGACGTTAACACCCCACTTATAGCAATGGACAGATCATCTAAGCAGAAAATCAATGAGGAAACAATAGCTTTGAATGACACACTGGATTGGATGGACTTCACAGATATATTCAGAACATTTCATCCTACAGCAGCAGAATATGCATTCTTCTTGAGTGCACATGGAACATTCTCCAGAATAGATCACATCCTGGGTCACAAATCAGCCTCAAGAAGTACAAAAACATCAAGAATATACCATGCATATTTTCAAACCACAGCACTATGAAACTGGAAGTCAACCAAAAGAAAAAATACATGGAAGTTAAAGAACATCCTACTAAAGAATGAATGTGTCGGTCAGAAAATCAAAGAAAAATTTTAAATTACATGGAAGCAAATGAAAATGAAAGCAGAAGAGCCCAAAACCTCTGGGATGAGGCAAAAGTAGTCCTAAAAGAGAAGTACATAGCAATACAGGCCTTCCTCAAGAAGCAAGAAAAGTCTCAAACACACACAGCCTAACATTACACCTAGAGGTAAGAAAAGAAACTGCAAATAAAGCCTAAAGCCAGCAAAAGAAGGGAAATAAAGATTAGAACAGAAATAAATTATATAGAAACAAACAAACAAAAAAACCCTAGAAAATGGATTAATGAAACTAAGAGCTGGTTCTTCAAAAGAACTAATAAAACTGATAAATCCCGAGTCAGCCTTATCAAAAAGAAAAGAGAAAGGACCCAAATAGTTAAAAATCATGAATGGTAGAGAAGCAACCACAACCAACACCACAGAAATACAAACGGGAGAATAGTATGAAAAATTATATCCCAACAAACTGGGCAATCTGGAAGAAATGGGAGAGATTCCTAGAAACTTATAAACTACAAAAACTGAAACAGGAAGAAATAAAAAATTTGAACAGACCCATAACCAGCAAAGATATTGAATTGGTAATCAAAAGTCTCCCAATAGGGACGCCTGGGTGGCTCAGTTGGTTAAGTCGCTGCCTTCGGCTCAGGTCATGATCCCAGGATCTGGGATCAAGTCCCACATCAGGCTTCTTGCTCAGTGGAAAGCCTGCTTCTCTCTCTGCCTCTGCCTGCCGCTCTGCCTACTTGTGCTCTCTCTGTCAAATAAATCAATAAAATCTTAAAAAAATAAATCTCCCAACAAACAGAAGTCCTGGGCCAGACAGCTTCCTAGGGGAATTCTACCAGATACTGAAAGAAGAGTTAATACCTATTTTTCTCAAACTGTTCCAAAAAATAGAAATGGAAGGAAAACTGCCAAACTCATTCTATGAAGCCAGCCTCACCTTGATTCCAAAACCAGCAAAAATCCCACTAAAAATGAGAATTACAGGCCAATATCCCCGGTGAACATGGATGCAAAAATTCTCAATAAAATACTAGCAAATTGAATTTAACACTACATTAAATAATTATTCACAATGATCAAGTGGGATTTATTCCTGGGCTGCAGGTGTGGCTCAATATTTGCAAATCAATCAACATGATTTACCACATTAATAAAAGAATAGATAAGAACCATATGATCCTGTCAATAAATGCAGAAAAAGCATTTGACAAAATGCAGCATCCTTTCCTGATAAAAAACCTTCAACAAAGTAGGGAGAGAATAACATACCTCAACAACATAAAAGCTATGAAAGACCCACAGTTAATATCATCCTCAATGGGGAAAAAAATTTGAGCCTTTCTCCTGCAGTCAGGAACAAGACAAGGATGTCCACTTTCACCATTACTATTAACATAGTACTGGAAGTCTTAGCCTCAGCAATCAGACAACAGAAAGAAAGAAAAGGCATCCAAAGTGGCAAGAAAAAAAAAAAATCAAACTTTCACTATTCATAGATAACATGATATTCTATGTAGAAAACCCAAAAGACTCCATCAAAACATTGCTCGAACTTATACAGGAATTCAGCAAAGTCACAGGATATAAAAATCAATGTGCAGAAATCTGTTGCATTTCCATACACCAATAACAAAGCAGGAGAAAAAGAAATCAAAGAATCAATTCCACTTGTAAATGCACCAAAAACAATAAGATACCTAGGAATAAATTTAAATAAAGTATAAGATCTATACTCTGAAAACTGTAGAACACTTATGAAAGAAATTGAAGAGGACACAAATGGAAAAGCATTCCATGCTCATGGATTGGAAGAACAAACTTTGTTAAAATGTCTATACTACCCAAAGCAACCTACACATTTAATGCAATCCCCATCAAAATACCACCAGCATTTTTCATAGAGCTAGAACAAACAATCCCAAAATTTGTGTGGAACCACAAAAGACCCTGAATAAGCAAAGCAATTCTGAAAAAGAAAAACAAAACTGGAGGCATCACAATTTCAGATTTCAAGTGGTAGTACAAAACCATAGTCATCAAGACAATATGGTACTGGCACAAACAAAGACATATAGATCAATGGACCAGAATAGAGAACACAGAATTGGACCCACAACTATATGGTCAACTAATCTTCAACAAAACAGGAAAGAATATCCAATGGAAAAAAAGACAGTCTGTTCACCAAATGGTGTTGGGAAAACTGAACAACAACATGCAAAAGAATGAAACTGGACCACTTCCTTACACTATAAATAAAGATAAATTCAAAATTGATGAAAGGCCTTAATGTCAAACAGGAATCTATCAAAATCCTAGAGGAGAACATGGGCAGCAATCTCTTTGACTTCAGCCATAGCAAATTCTTACTTGACATGTCACCAAAGACAAGGAAACAAAAGGAACAATGAACCACTGGGACTTCATCAAGATAAAAAGCTTCTGCACAGCAAAGAAAACAATCAATAAAACTAAAAGGCAGCCTATAGAATGGGAGAAGATAGTTGCAAAATGACGTATCTGATAAAGGGTTAGTATCCAAAATCTACAAAGAACCTAAATTCACCCAAAAAACAAATAACCTACTTAAGAAATAGGCAGAAGACATGAATAGACACTTTTCCAAAAAAGACATCCAGGGGGCGAACAGACATATAAAAAGATGCTCAACATTAGTCCTTACCAGGGAAACAAATCTAACCATGATGAGATACCATCTCACACTTGTCAGCATACCTGAAATTAACAAGTCAGGAAGCAACAAGTGTTTGCAAGGATGCAGACAAAAGGAGACACTCTTACACTGCTGGTGGGAATCCAAACTGGTGCAGCCACCCTGGAGAAGAGTAAGGATGTTCCTCAAAATGTTAAAAACAGAACTACCCTGGGGCACCTGGGTGGCTCAGTGGGTTAAGTCTCTGTCTTCGGTTCAGGTCATGATTCCAGGGTCCTGGGATCAAGCCCCACATCAGGCTGTCTGCTTAGCAGGGAGCCTGCTTCGCCTTCTCTCTCTGCCTGCCTCTCTGCCTACTTGTGATCTCTCTCTCTCTCTGTCAAATAAATAAATTTTTTAAAAACCTTTAAAAAACAGAGCTACCCTACAATCCAGCAATTATATTAATAGGTATTTACTCAAAGGATACAAAAATATAGATTCCAAGGGATATAAGCACCATGCACCCCAATGTTTATATCAGCATTATCAGTAATAGCCAAACTATGGAGAGAGCCCAAATGTCTATCAACTAAAGATATGGTATATATATACAATGGAATATTACTCAGCCATCAAAAGAATGAAATCTTGCCATTTGCAACAACATGGATAGAGCTAGAGTATATTACACTAATCGAAAAAAGTCATTCAGAGAAAGACAACTACCAGATGATCTCACTCCATATGTGGAATTCAAGAAACAAAACAGATAAACACATGGGAAAAGGGAAAAGAAAAAAGGGAGAGAGGGATACAAGCCATAAGAGACTCTTAATGGTAAGAGAACAAACTGAGGGTTGATGGAGGGAGGTAGGTAGGGGATGGACTAGATGGGTGATGGGTATTAAGGAGGGCACTTGTTGGGGCACCTGGGTGGCTCAGTTGGCCAAGTCATCCCAGGGTCCCAGGATTAAGCCCCCACATCAGGCTCCCTGCTCAGTGGGGTATCTGCTTCTCCCTCTCCCTCTTCCCTTCAAATGTGCACCCTCTCAAAATAAAATGTTTAAACTAAAAGAAAGGAAAGGAAAGGAAAGGAAAAAAGGGAAAGAAAAGGAAATGAAAAGAAAAGAAAAAAGAAAAAGCAAGAAAAAAGGAGGCACTTGTTATGAGGAGCACTGGGTGTTGTACATAAGTGATGAATCACTGAATTCTACTCCAGAAAACAATATTGCACTGTATGTTAACTATCTAAAATTGAAATTTAAAAAAAGAAAAGATTCTCTCTCTCTCCTTCTGCCTCTACCCCTCCCCCGCCAAAAAAGAACAAAAAGAAAGAAAAGAAAAGTGGAAACTAAAGTCATATTATTTCTCCCCAAATTTGGTCTTCCTCCAGTACTCCATCTTGGAGAATGGTTGCCAGCACCCCAACAGCCATTCTGTTCCTCCCTTACCTGCCCATCCCAACAGCTTCCAAATCCTTTCCAATCCACCTTAAACATACTGATTAAATCTGACTTCTCCCCGACAGTATTATCTTGCCTAGGTTTTGGCAAGAGCTTCTTTCTGTAGGCACCCGGGGCTGCCTCCAAAACTTTCTCCCACAGCAGACAGAGTGACGTCTTAAAACCCAGATCTGGTTATGACATATCCTACCTCAAACCTTCCCACTGCCCATAGAATAAAATCTGACATTTTTTTCCAGGCCCACCAAGCCCTGCAGATGGAGGCTGCCTTCCTCTCTTGTTCTCTCCTGCCTTACTCTGCAAAGTCTGCTTTCTGCTCCTCAGAGGTACACCTTCTCTCTCCCCATGGTCTGTTCCCTCTGCATGACCCCCCTCCCCCACCCCTTCCCCACTCCCTCTGCCCCAGTCTCACTCTGTCTAACCAGCGTTTGCTCATACTTCGGGATATCTCTCAGAGTTCAGCGAGCCTTTCCTGACATTCTTGTAACATACCTGAAGCATACAGTGCTTCTCCTTTGCAGCACATCACACGATGGACAACAAATAACTGATTTTTCCAGAAGCTATTTAACATCTGTCTCCCCAATTAAAAGATCCATAAGGGCAGAGGCTCTTCCTGGCCTTGTGACTATGTCCTCAAAACCCATCAGTGTGCTGAGAACGCTTCCGAAGTTTTGTTTTGTATTTTCCAATGGGTAGAGCCATATTAGAAGCAGCTTACATGTCAGATTGAGAAGTTGGCAGTTTCTCAGCAGGTAATGGGAATGTGGGGATGCTTTGAGCAGGGAAGTGGTAGGATATAAAGAGCCACATTAGGAAATTACTCTGACAGCACAGTAGAGAATGCACTACATTACCCGGATAAGCAGTTAGTCCAGTCATGTTAGATCAGAGCCCAGACTGCCAGAGTCATCTTGGAAATGGAAATAAACAAGCGGGCAGAGTTGAGAGATGCTGCAAAGTAAAAACCTGCAGGATGTGGTAACTCAGTTTATGGACTAGTTGTAAACTGGTCGGTTTAACTCTGCTAGTTAGCTGAGGGGTGCTCTGTATTAGATGCCCATGACATAGTTACATGCAAATAGAAGAGAAGAATGTAGAGATTCAATAGGAAGGACTATAGGAATGGTGCCCAAAGTCCCCCCTTGCACCCTGAGAAAATGCAGACAAATAAGATAATTACATTTTCAATAAGTAAATATGCAGATGAATTAAGATAGGAGCAGATAAGTAAAACAATTACAACTCTCTCCACCCTATCTAGTATCGAAAAGACTCATCTGTTGCTGCTTAAAGCAGGTCGACCTGGATGGTAGTAATAAAAAGCCTTTCTTGCTTTGGGCATGCTCTGTTCTCATCAACAAACAACCATTCTTTACATCTGAAACTGAAGTTTCATAACCTTGTTATCATATTTTAAAACATCTACTTCCCCTTATGAAACAAACCTTCATAAAATAGGCCGAAAGCATTCCAAGTGTTCTCTGATAATAGACAGAGACAGGCATTATCAAATAATCTGGCTGGAGTTACAAATGTATAATAATATTTAAAGTCACTAATCTGAGTGCTTCTACCTTAAAGGCCATTATTTACTTTTAACATTAAAGAGCTTTCCATCATGCACACATAATAAAGGAATGAAAAGTCCAAACAGACCCACAAATGAGATGCCTCTGTGCCTCTTAGATTTTGAGGCTTTTGCATCTCCCTAAAGATACTTGGAAAATTTAAACTAACTTTCAGGAATGGCTCAGCCCTAAGTGAGATATATGTAAGTATATAAAATGTCAGACTGCATTTCTCAATCCTGGTCTTTCATACTGAACTTCTAGTTCATGGGAATAAAATGGCACTCAACACCACACTCTGCAGAAGTATTTTGGGTGCATCATATAGTTTCTCAGCCAACAAAAGCTTGTCTGATTAAAATGCTTTGGAAATTTCTATAAAAATGTAACATGTGCAAATCTACAAGTAAACTCACAGCTCCTCCCCATTTCCCAGTGAGGCTGCAAATGGACTGAAAAAGGCAAATCAGAACTATAGGCTAAAACGTGCCACAGTTAACCAATTGTAGAGCACTGACTTTTCCAAGCCTCCATCATGTGGTGACCAGCTTTCCATGTTTGTGTTAGTGTCCCTCTTATCTTAAAAACCATGATTTATCTGGACAAACTTTTAATAAGGTCAGTGGTTATATCAACAAAAGAACAGTACTTGATCTTGAAATAGGAGAAAAACTCTAAGCAAAGTGCAATTAACGGCAAAGCAATAATCCATTCAAACCAAGAGGAAATGGTTTGAATGAAAACAAATGACTTGAGTTTTTTAAAAATAAACCGTTTTTGAATTATACAAATGCAATTTCCCACTTTTGTTTACTTTGGTTGTATTATTTTTCTATTTACGTGTAAGCCAACCAGAGCTTGATGGCTGATTTCATCACAGAAAAGAATAGCAGAAGGGTGCCAACTTTCTCAGTACCTGCCACAATAGAAATTTTTACCATCGGTGCCCACTGGGTTCAGTCTGTGTAACAACCAGAGATCACTATTTTACAGCACTAATTTCAGCTTTGTGGCAAGCCTGTGAGGTCAATACTACTGTGCTCACTTTACAGATATGAAAACTGAGACAGGACGCCTGGGTGGCTCAGTTGGTTAAGCAACTGCTTTCGGCTCAGGTCATGATCCCAGAGTTGGGATCAAGTTCTGCATCTGGCTCCATTCTCAGCGGGGAGTCTGCTTCTCCCTCTGCCCCTCTGGCCTCTCATGCTTACTCTCCCTCTCTCTCTCTCTCAAATAAATAAAATCAGGAAGGAAGAGAAGGATGAAGGGAGGGAAGGGAGAGAAGGGTAGGACGGAAGGGAACTGACATGGATTGGGCAGACAGAAATATCAGGTAGTCTGTGAGCACAAAGATGAGATGTCACATAAACTCTGGTCATTGGACTGTAGGTACATTCCCCACACACACTGCTATTTGATAAGTGCAGATAAAAATGTCTGGAATTCCTGATACATGCCTAGATTCTTCATACCCTATCTTACCTTTATACTCATCTTCATACTCCATCAACAACTCTACTGCCCTTCCAACCCGGTGAGTAGAATCAAGCCTGAAATAAAGAGGTCCACCTATTAACCTTTTAAAAAGACTCAAGAGAAAATATCTAGGTTTCTATTAACTAACCACTGACCACATGCATGAGTATTTCAATACTTACAATTTATCCCAAAAAATGCAATTTCCCCTCTTGACTTGTCTGTTGTGGGTGACCACCTTCAAAACTAGCTATGGCCAGAACTAAAGGAAGGAAGCAGTCAGGTCAAGTGAATAC
This sequence comes from Martes martes, assembly GCF_963455335.1. Lineage (NCBI taxonomy): Eukaryota > Metazoa > Chordata > Mammalia > Carnivora > Mustelidae > Martes > Martes martes. Next base: position 40,755,734 of record NC_137891.1, read on the forward strand.
ACCTGAGCTGCCTCATCTGGGTGACCCTCCCAGAATCCCACTGTTTGCAGTATCAAACTGAACCCATAAAAATCTTATGTCCAGACTTGTTCTGCCACACCAATGAGCCCCTTCCCTCAAAGAATTGAAACAAGTACTATATACTGTTTATTCATGTACTTCACCGCTGCTTCAATGAACATTGAATATGGAAAACCAACTATGTGTCAGGCACTGTGACAGGTTTTGAGCAATAAAACTGTTTACTCAAGTGTGGAGCTTGGAAAACAATGCTTTGAAATGTGTTAAGAAGTATGGAGGAGAAGAATAATGTCTATGGTTGGGATGCCTTACACAAAATTAGAGATCAAAGAAAGTTTCCTGAAGGATGGCATGTGTGAGTAAAACTATCATGGATAAATGGGATTTAGTCAAAGGAAGAGGCTACTATGTGCTGGGTGTTTTCTGTCTTCTCTTTTAGCCTCTTAATAACCTCTAAGGTTATCATCTCCATATGACAGATGAAAAAACTGAAGCTCTCATGATTCTCATTAGGGCCAACTACTCTCAGAATTCAAAGGCCACTCTGCAAACCCCAAAAGCCCATGTTTCATTCCTCTTTCACTACTCTGCAAGGGAAACACCTTCCCGCAGATCCTGTAGGAGCCAGGAATGGACATCGGTGTCAGTTGAAGACCTCCTTCCTGTGTGTTATTGATCTGAAAGATGCGCAGAAAATGTCCTGGTGCTAACCACTGGTTGGGCTGCTATCTATGGCAACACAATAAAATAAAATAAAAAGAGGCTCTGTTTGGAAAGTGCCCTTCCTGAACCACAGGGGAGCTCTGGGTTCTGCAGCGGGCTGCATTCATACCACCAGTGACCAATCCACCCACAAACATCTCCATGACTTCTGCTTTCAAAGCTACACATTCTTTGGTATCATAATTCTATCATTTTATACAGGTTGGTCAGTTGTCATCTTGTCTTCTTCCCCAAACGGTACCCAGAGACACTGGGAGACTTTCATTAAACCCATCCACTGACATTAGAAGAGAATTTGAACCCATTAGAGATATTCAGAAGAAAGTACCACAAACCCTGATCATGGGGATGGATCATATAAATAAAATTGTAGTGTAAATTCCTACATCGACAACTTTAACTCAGTGGGCAAACTCATCTGAGTGTGCAAATTCTGACACATTGATTCAAAGAACAGTCTCATCACCTGACAGCTGTACATTCACCAGAATATTTAATTTTGGTGAATGAGAATCTTACAAGACTCCAGAGTTCTCATTCTGAAAAATCATTTCTAATTAAGAAGATGCAGGCATTGTAGGCAATTGGCTAGATCTCAAATTCAGTCCCTGTAACAGCCCCTATAAATCCTAAATGCCAGCTTGTTCTCTCCTGCTGCTTTCTCTTAACTGCAAACTGTCCCAAACATATCGGTTTATTGGTATTTCTGGTGAATTATGTTCCATGTGTTTGAAGGGTCTTTGAACCTTGGTTAATTTTATGTTCATTGAGACCTCCTAGGTGCTGGCACCATTTATGTGCAGCAGAGGACCTCCCTTTCAACAGCAATTACTCAGTCACAGACAATACTGTCATCTCTCTGACAAGCCTCGCTCTGACGCAGGCATCAACCATGAGAGGGAATCTGCCCTTGCAATTTGTCTTCACCATCAGAAAAATGGCATTGTTCTCTGGCTTCTTCTTCCCTCCCTTCTATACTCCCTTCCCTTGTAGCTGCCCATGACCTCATGCTGCTTAGGTCTGCCCATACCTCCTTATCAGGGCCTTCCTCATGGGAAGAAAATGTGTCCCTAAAGTGGTACCTTCCCTATGGGATTTCTATGTCCTCTAAGCCAGTCCCCCATCACATTCCCTGTTCTGTTTCCCTCAAAGAGATCACCTCAAGTAGACAGAAAGCAGTTTGAATCCAACATTTTAAAAATGATTAACATAACAATAACTAATCTGAGAAAAAGGACACTGAAACATCAGTAGATTTCTCCTCTGGGAGGTGCCTCCATCCTAACATTTTATCAACCTAAAGGAATTGTTAATCGGGGAGATACATAATTGAACGGGGACAATCTGTCCACAGTCCTCCTCTGCGCCAAAGCTCCAGAAGAACCTGGACCAGCACCATACCCGGATACTGCCAGGCCACCACTGACCTTTGCCTTAACGTAGACAGTGCCCCCTACAGGACTGAATCTCCTCCTGTGCTCAGGCAAGAGTTAGTTGTGTTGTCATCCTGAAAGAGAACAGTGATGAGAATTTTGTCTCTCTGTATCATTTATTAAATCTTTACTAAATATCTGTCATGCCAGATATGGAGGCTTGAGAAGATCTCCACCAAATTCATGACTTTATGTTCCCGATAGAGACAGCCATGTATTCAAATAAGGACAGCACAGCATGAAAGATGCTCTCCTTACTAGAACCACACATGTGGTCCTATGGGAGCAGATTTACAGAGGACTAATATTCTCCCAGTGATATTGGGAGCAGGGAAGGGATTTCAGGAAAAGGGAAGAGTACATGCAAAGGTCTGACTGAAGCTGTGGGAGGGCAAGGCCAGGAGTTCTGTCCATGTGAAGAGCATCTAGCTCTTACCCACAGCCAGGCTCCTAATTTTCCTACAGTTGGAAAAGAGGCTCTAGGTACACAGCCAGATGCTCTACCCCTCAAAGGTCAGTGAAGATCTAAATCTTTTGCCCAGACAACTTAGAGCAGATGGATTGAATGAGGTGCCATAAAAAAGAGAAAAAATCCAAAGAACAAAAAACACTGGCCTGGGTACACATATTGCCTTAGCCATTAATTGCTATGTGATTTGTGGTGATTAAATTCTCAGAATTTGAGTTTCCTTATCTGTAAAATGATAAAATACATACCTCATAAGGTTTTCTTAAATATGTAATCATAGAGGTAGTATATGTGAAGCACCTAGCACCCACATAAAAAATCTTACAGCATCCCTATTTTCTGATTTCCTCCTCCAGACCCATATCCCTAGGTGGAGAAATGGAGCAGAGATGTCTACTTCCAATCACAGCAGAATGAAACAACTCTCAGCACTCAGGTCTGTGGTCTCAGAGAGGCAATGGAGAAGCAGGCACAAGGGAAGGTCTTATGTGACAGATGAGATCCACGTGTGCCAGAAATATATCCAAAGGCCACAGGTACACTAATTTGCAATGACCCTGAACCTGGGCTTTACCTCCCATATCTACCCTTTTTCTGGTCCTTTACTTTTTTCTCCTTTACAATTCTTGAGCGCTTATTAGCTAAGACTCCGGTTCTTCAATAATATGTTGAAGGGCAAAATCCAAGGATATATCAGATAGCTGGGGAAAGCCATCAAAAAGTTAAGAGAGGCGGGGGAGGTAAAAGAGCACAAAACAAGCTTCACCCACTCCATATCCTCACTGAAGATCAGCTCTGACTGGTGTGCCAGGATCTCCCAAGCCTGAAGCATAATGATGTTCTAGTTAAGTCCCAGAACCGGAAGAGAACGTTCAAAATTACTAGGATCATTCTCTGCCTCTAGACCCAAGACTACCTAAGAACTATAGCAAAGACAGAAATGCGTCTAATTATTGAAGAGATCTTCATTCCTCATGAGCCACCAGGTGAATTTTGTTTTCTCTTTCCTACCTCCCCAAACTCAGGAAACACGTGCATATTGACCTCAACCAGCTCTGAGTGACAAGCAGAGAAAACAAAGCAGGGAAGAAGGGGAAGGGGAGGAGAAATGTGTCCAGTTAAATAGGTAAGCTTTATTGCCCATGTGTAGTTAAGCTGGACAACAGTGATATGAGAGGACAGCTGGAGGTGGGAATGGCTGCGTGTATTAGGGGCTGAGTCTGGCAGCTAGGAAGGCCATGAAGCCATTTAACCCATTTGTTTAATCTTTGGGCTTTGCTAACATTAGTACCAGTTTACTTCCATGATAAAATACCAGTTAGATTGCTCTCATGGGAGACTAGAAGCAAAGCAGCAACCTCAATTCATTCGTTCAGTCATTGGGCACCTATTTTGCGTCAAGGGTGCATCTAGGCTTCCCCATCATGTTGAGCTCCTAAGTTGGGTGAACATGTGAGGGTTACTGATCTTGATAAGAGGAACCTTCAGAATCTGAAACACCCCCTCCAGCTGCCCCTCTGCGCTTGTGAAAGCAAGAAGTCCTGACATTCCCTGCTGCTGATGAGGGAGCAGGAGGCTGGCTGAGGACAAAGCAAAAGCTGGCACCTTGCACCCCCTCTCCACCCACTCCCCTCAGTAATATGTATGACATTCCTCAGGCACCCCTGGCTGCCCTAAAAGAAAAACAAATAGTTAACTTGCAGAGATCACAATCCTGCAAACAGAAGTCTCCCTTGGTTTACCAATGTCCTAGAGATTTACAACAAAGAAGCTATCTTAACAATAGCACAATTTCCAGAGGCAAATAACTCAGCTCCTCAAGCCCTAAATAAAGTTAAATTTCTTCTAAACCCAAATCTCACTAACAAGGACACTTGATAGGAGAAATGTGAAACTTTATCTCTAGATCTCCAAGATAGTGTCGAGAATCATTCCCAAGCATATGGCCCACTGATATACATCTAAAGGGTCTCACAAGAAGATTTTTACTACTAGTAATAAATAACCTTTCTCCCAACAATAGCTAGCCCCTCAAGGTCCTGGAGACCTTGCTTCCAAAATTCCTTAGAGACTAACATCATCCCCTTTGTCCTCACCTACCCAACTCCTGTGTATACAATCAGCCACTCCTCAGGATATCGGGGCAGCAGCTCATCCTGCCCACGGGTCCTGTCCCCGTGCTTTAATAAACCACCATTTTGCACCAAAAATGTCTCAAGAATTCTTTCTTGGTCATCGGCTCCGGACCTCACCCCCACCGAACCTCACCTAGGTTCTAGAACTTCATCACTGCTTCTCTTTTTACTGCTGCTATCAAAACACAGAGCTGGGCACCTGGGAGGTGAACTGATAAATTCTATTGGACCCATAATCGAGAAGGTAAGTTCCCTGACCTCAGGAAAACACTAGATCCAGCAAAAGAAAACATTTTCAGAAAGCTGTATTCTGTAGAGTTGATTTCAAAAGACTATGGGCTCAGAGTAAGTAATCCGACATGATAACGGCCACGTTCTGAGTGTCCCTAAAATGCGGGCACATGTGGTACAGGACGTGAACAGACTCCAAGCTCGCAATTGCTTTGTTTTAACCTTGGCAGCCCCGCAGCTTGGCTCCCACATTCAAAGGGATGATGTATTTTCCCATATTTATTATTTGCACTGGACTACTGAGGAAAAAAAGCAGGGCAGCAGGCCGATGTGTCTCAGTGCTCCTGCCAGGAATAACAGAGAGGCCTTGCACCAGCGCCTCATTAGCTTATGGAAAACAGTTCCCTAAGGAAACTGCAGGGTGTAAATAAATTTAAAACATTTCAGCTTTTTGAGGCCTGCAGATGCCAAATTTGTAAAACAGCAGTGGCTCAAGAACGCTGTAACATTCTGTTGCACGTCTCATAAATTTAGCATAAGTTCTGTAGTTGTTAATAAGCAAAATAATGTGATATCATGGACATACTTTTTTAATGCAATATGCATCACTTAGTTATTTATAAGCAAAAATTTTGTTGGGAGGGTAAATTCAGTCTAAAAGATCAGGACAGTTGTGGAGATGGCCGTGCACAGACCTTCGAAACTCAGGGCCCTGTTTCAGGAACTATCCTCTCTAGAAGTTCCACCATGCCCTAGTACATGCACAGACCTTGCTACGTGCTTCACATACTGTGCTAAATATGAGGTTTAAACCTAAATCTCTCACTGAATATTTGTTATTAACAAAGCACACACACAATGGGATCTAAGAAGTCATAGACAACGTTTAGTCTAATCCCCTCATTTTAGAAACAAGAACACTGAGAAGCAGAGGAGCAAGGCTGTGTAGCAGAGTCAAACTGTAGGCCAGTGGCAGAGCTGGGAGGACAGGGGCTTCTCTCTCACTCTGTCCACTGTTCATTAGACTCCTAGGACCAGAGCAGCACAGCACTTGGCATCCCGCCTGACACAAGGCAAGCACTGAACACAAGCTGGCTGTGACCAGCTGTGTTGTCACTGTCATTACTTCTGCTATCCCAAGGTGCTAAGTAATACAGCTTATTTTCATCTCTTTGCCAGCAGTGAGGACTTCTATGAGAAGCTCAAACTAGGGCTAGTTTCACATGTGTTATCAGAATATTTTTAAGTGTTGTATTAACCCAGTTTCATTCATTTAGGTGATCCTCCCCAGGATCAACTCCTGGGTCCAAGAAATCTTACATACTCTTTCTTTCATTGAATAACATATGATAAATTTTTTCCCACTAAATCACGATTTACTTATTGAGTACCAGGAGACTACAAACTTTACAAGGGCAGGAACCACATCTACTTTTTTATCATTGTAGCTCCAAATCCTAGTGCATAATAGGGACTCAAATATTTGATGGCCATGGTACTAGATGATGGGGACTCAAAGGCAAGTAAGACACGGTCCTTCTCCTTAAGTGTCACAGTCTGATGAAGCGCATTCTTCTTGAACCTATTTAAGTTTTCATCCCATTCCACCCAAATAAATTAAGTTCATATAATCCATATTCCTACACATCCAAGAATAGTCTTGAAACAAGATTTCACCCAAAATTTGTCTTAAAGAATGGCCCTAACAATAACACCCCGAATATACCAGATAAAGGTGATCCTTAAGAAACAAATGGATATATAATGAGCTATATAATAAAAGAAAACAGATTAAGCTAAATAGAAAGACTACATTATTTTTTAGAAGATGAAATTAATCTAAATTCAATTCAAATCAGATAAAACAAATCCCTAAAGAATCCAGTTCTGAGAAGCTATTTGGTCTAATACCAAAGGTGGATGGCATGAGTTAGCAAGTCCTTCAGCACAAGGTTACCAATCAGAATATGCAAACCAAGGTGAGTAATTAGCACCTGGCCACAGGCTAAGGCTAGCTCTAAGAACGGAGTAAGTAACTAGCTAGGCAGCCCAGAGGTACACAATCAAGGTCCCAATTCTTGGGAGACTCTAGTGCTTCTCAAATGTTAATGTGGATCAGAATCCCCTGGAGGGCTTGTTAAAACATAAAGGGCAAACCACCCTCAGAGATTTTGGGGTAGAACCCAAGAGTTTGCATTTCTAATAGTTTTCCATATAATGCTGATGGTGCTAGTCCAAGAACCCCTAGTTTAGAGAAAGCACGATACAAAAATGTCCCAAGACTTCTGAACAACAAGGAATCAATGCCAATGACCTGTATGGTATGAACTATGTTTGCCTTTTTAAAATTCCTTGAGCCAGTCACCGATCATGTGTACTGTACATGACCAAAGCCAAAGCAGAAAATGAATTAAGAAGCCATTCCAGTTATGGGACAGAACATAGAAGGACAGCCTGAGATGAAAACCCAAAAAGAAAAAAAGTTCATCAGATAGAAAAAAATCAGAACCACAGGCAAGGAGGTGGTGAGCGGAAGAATTTGACAGAGAGGAGAAAGTGGACAAGAAATTGAACCACCGGAGTCATGCCTAGGAAATGGGGCTCCTTCGGACTGGGACTCTAGGCCTTGGGAGTAACAGCCCCACTTGCTGAGCACTCACTATTATTCCAGGCCCTGTCCTAAGGGATATATCCATGTCTCTCTGAAATCTCAGAACATCCTCTGAGGTAATTATCTCTATTACAGATAGAGAAATAAAGGCTCAACAAGACTAATAATTGCTAGAGTACGTGGTAGATTCAGGATTCAAACTCACGTCTAACTCTCGAAATTGACTCTTTTTTTTAAAGTTGTTTTTTTTTTTTTTAATTTATTTGAGAGAGAGAGACAGGCAGAGGGAGAAGTAGGCTCCCTACTGAGCAGAGAGCCAGATGCAGGGCTCGATCCCAGGACCCCGAGATCATGACCTGAGCTGAAGGCAGACGTTTAACCGACTGCACTACGCAGGTACCTCTCAAGCTTGACTCTTACCACCCAGCCAGTCTGCACTCCTATTCCTCTTGCCTAAAGATGAAACCTAAAGAAGACACTGAAGGAAACCACAAATAGTAGTTAGAACAGGGCTAGAAAGAAGTAGAACACAGAGAGGAGGAAGGAGTACAGTGCAGTGGCTCAGGCTTTAGCTTTGGGACTGGACAGATCTGAGTTCAGAGCTGTGCTTCTCTATTTAGGAGATACGTGGTTTGGGGCAAATCACCCAATCTGATCCCAATTTCATATCTGCATAACGAGGCTATTAACTGCTACCTTCCAGGGTTATTAGAGGGAGTACAGACATATTTACAATAGAACTAGTATTTTTTAGTACATTTCTTAATAAACAGGTGTTCAAAAATGAAGGTGGTAGTAGTGATGATGAGGTGGAGAAAGCCTGACACCCTAGTAGTTGAGAAGCCAGAAAAAGAACATTTAATAGCTTTCAGTATGTTTCAAGTTCCAGGTTTCAATCAAACCTACACTCAATTTAAAAAAAAAAAAAAAATGCCATTATCCATTACCAACAGGGAATGTGGAAACGGAAGATGTATGTGAAGAGCAAATGAGCAACTTCTGATCTTATTTTCAAAAACAGAAATAGGTATTCCTTAAACTCTATACTTTCAAGTTTATAGTCGAACCTGTATGTATACAGTCTTTGGGCACCACAATGGAGCATTCCATTCTAATTCAGAGATAAAATAAACAAGGCTGCCCCCTGAGGGTTATCCAACAAAAGCAACACGTAATGCTGGAGTCCAGACAAAAAGGATTCAAAATCACCTTGAAGAGACTGACTAAGGTTCTAGTAGACTTCACTGAAACTAATGCAAGGTATTCACAGAACTCAAGGAAAAACACAAAGAGGAGGTTGATAGTAAATAAGACAAATGGGGGAGGGGAAGAAAAGAAGCCAAATTGCCAAGAGTAGACATTAATTCTCTACTAAGAAGAGTCTGCTCTAATCCAAGTGCCTGAACCAAAAACTCCTTGAAGACTGGAACTGTCCTTACTCACCCTTGCATCTTCAAGAACTAACACAGTGGCTGGCACAAAGTAGCAGGTTCATATATGAAAGCCCCACTGTATCCCTTCTGGGAAGTCAGGACTATGATGACTGCCTCCACAAAGGATGTGCTATTCCCTGTACTCCGCTCTGTGTGTCATACAAAAATACTCCCTGTTTCTTCGTGACACATAGTCCAAAGCCGTAAGCCCTTCTTAGCCTGATATTTCAGCCCCATTCCATTTTTCCCCTGGGAAAAACCCGGGTGGGTTCCCATTCCTTCTCCTGAGTCAGCTCTCTCTTCCTGACAGATGATCTATCCTTGACCCCAACCAAGTCACCTTACATTCTCTCAACCCTACTTCCCTACACTAATATTTCTCAACCATAAATGCTCTCTGCTTTTCTGCACCTTCTAAGATCCTGTCTCTGGAAACCTCCCCTGGACACCTTGGAGAACTTTCACTCTCCCACTTCCAAACTCTTTCAGCTCTTGTTTCTCTACCACCCATTCAGCATTCACCAAATACCATCTTGTGTTGACATTTGTGTTTTTTCAAATGACTGTCTTACCTCCCCTGATGAACTACAAACATCACGTCTTATTCATCGCTGCATCCTGCCTTGGGCCTTGCACAGAGTTAGCACTTAATAAATGTTTGTTGCTGCTATTAATGATGAAAAACAAATGCTTTGGTAATTCTGAGGCATCCGACATGCCCAACCCACCCACACTCTATGTCATCATTTCTTCCACTGGAGGTAAACAATGTCTCTTCCACCAGCACTTTCCACCCGGTCCCTCCCTGTGCCCTGACTAACTCAGGACAAAAGCAAATACTTGTCTCAGCCTGGATGGGAATCTCCAGACTGTCAGAGGCTTGCAGACTCTCACATCCCTAGCAGCCACCTCTCTAGGCCTGCTTTTGGTTGTCAACCAGCTACAGGATCTTCTAAAAGACATTTAAAACAGCCATGAGCTCTGGCCCTCAATTTCTTTGCCCTTTCACATAAGGTTGTCATTAGGATAAACGAGAGCATAGATCTGAAAATGCTCTGAAAAGTCAAGAGTTGTACACAAAAGAGAAGGGTTTTAAGGAATCAACTTAGCCCTTTTTGGCCTGTAGTAGATCACCTGGTTTGGTACCCTGGCAACCCAACCACCTGAAAGAATTGTCCCCTTTTCTTAGAGCCTAGTTTTGGTTTTGTTTTTTCATCAGAGAAAGACTTAAGTTTTAGAGAGAAACTGCCTTAGAGGACTCCTTGGGCAGGAGGGTATTTTAAGCGTACACTGTGTTGTGTTCATCTTCTTCTGTAGACTAACTCTGAGTCTAGACATGCTGAAAGGTGTTCCTTTTCTCTTAAATGCTTCAGAGAATAGACCAGAGAAGAAAAGACTTGCTTAAACTTGCAAGACAGCAGAAAACAGAAGGCCAGGCTGTCCTGGGAAACCTCAGTCCCTCCAAACTTCTCCAGTTCGAAAGACTATGGTTAAATAGACGAATTCTATAATAGCCCTCAACTAGCTGGGAGGAGTCAGAGAAAGCAGGCCCCCTAGAATCTCTGGTAGTTGTTTCTTCTTCTAAGAAGTTGCTTAGCAAAGAGGATACCCCAAAGAAATGTTCTTTCTCCTTTACAGGAGATCCAAAGCAGGCTGCTGATCAACAGACACGGACAAACTCAGCTAAGTCACCTTCAAACATCTCCTGAGTGCTCGCTGTGCATGCAGCTACGCCAGAAGTCTGGCCAGGCTCTAGGTTCCAGCTAGATGACTGGGGGGACCTGATGTTGGGCATACCACAGTTAAAAATTCTTTGGCCAAAACCTTAGTTCTTCCTTAATCTTCATCACTCCCCACCATTTCATGCTGTTGACTTTCATGAGAACAGATATTGATAGGTAAACAGAGAAGCAAAGAAGCACATGTAAAATAAACAAGGTACCAAAAACATACTAAGACGCTTTCCTAACACTTCGATGTATAAAAACTGGGAAGCCTGTCTTACTCAGCTAGTGCTGCTCTAACAAAATATGACAGGCTAGGTGGTTTAAGCAGAAATCTATTTTGTCGTGGTTCTGGAGGCTGCAAGTCCAAACTGAAGGTACCAGCATGATTGGTTCCTAGTGAGAGCTTTTCTCCTAGGACTATAAGGAGAAAAAGCTCTCTGGAGTCCCTTAGTTTAAGGACACTAATCCCATTATGAATGCTCCACCCTCATGACTTCATCTAAACCCACCAGAGGCCACATCTTTAAATACCATCACAAAGGGGATTGGGACTTTAACCTAAGAATCTGGAGAGACCTTCAGGCCATAAAAGAGCCCCAGGGAGGGCACCTGGGTGGCTTAGTCAGTTAAGCATCTGCCTTCCGCTCAGGTCATGGTACCACTGTCCTAGGATCAGTCCCGCATCAGGCTCCCTGCTCAGCAGCGAGTCCGCTCCCCCCCCCCCATCCTTTCCCCCTGCCCAAGATCTCTCTTCTCACGCATAGGTGCGTGCTCTCTCTCTCTCTCAAATAAGTAAAATCTTAAAAAAAAAAAAAAAATAAGAGCACCAGAGAATGTCCAGAACCATCTTCCACACCACTGGAAAAAACAGGAAACCCCACTTCTGTTACTCCCTCAAAAATAATAGCCCTGGTCTCCCTACAGCCTGAAATTCCATTGACTTCCAAACCTTTCAAAGACTGAGACTGGTACACCCTGAATAAAGGTCCTGAACCCCTGTCCTCAGCCTTGCTCCTTCATTTGTTTTATTTTACAGAGATTGAGAGTTTATCAAATATTGCATGCCTACATAAGCATAATCCACACATTTTTGTTTTTGACACAGGCACCTAGAAACTACACAAAAAGGAGAAGACTTAGGGTGCAAAAAGCCTGATGGGCCTCTCCATATTCCAATTCTGCCCCAGGGGCTCCTTAATTTGAATCTCTCCCCAGAACGTCCTTTCCCGGGCAGACAGGATATTCAAAACACTTTCCAACCAGCCAGACAGCACTCAGCCACGGGCTGGGCAGGGCGCTGGAGGCTCCCATGAGTACACAGACCATTTAGCAACCAGGGCTGAGGTCTTTCTAGCCACACAGGTGTGTACCGCCTGATACTTTGCCCTGCTGGTACACAATCTTACCATTTAAAAGCAGTTCTTGGGACGCCTGGGTGGCTCAGTGGGTTAAGCTTCTGCCTTTAGCTCAGGTCATGATCCCAGGGTCGTGGAATCAAGTCCTGCCTCAGGCTCCCTGCTCAGTGGGGAGCCTGCTTCTCCCTTTGCCTCTACTCTTACACTGCCTGCGTTCTCTTCCTCTCCCTCTGACAAATAAATAAAATTGTTACGGAAAAAAGAAAAAGAAATAAATAACAGCAGTTCCTCCCCAGAACTCTTGGTCAGGTACAGAGGCTCACTCAGCACTTAGCCTTCACAAGGACAGCCCACTGTATTTGCTTCCTGTCTTTTTTTTTTTAAAGATTTTATTTATTTATTTGACAGACAGAGATCACAAGTAGGCAGAGAGGCAGGCAGAGAGAGAGGAGGAAGCAGGCTCCCCGCTGAGCAGAGAGCCCGATATGGGGCTGGGTCCCAGGACCCTGGGATCATGACCCGAGCCGAAGGCAGAAGCTTTAACCCACTGAGCCACCCAGGCGCCCCTGCTTCCTGTCTTTTTTTAATACTGCCCACATGTGACACTAAATAGCAAGCCCCTTTGAGAATGCCTTCCCACAGCTTCATCCACTGCCCACAGGGCTCAGTCCCCTGCTTTGCACACAGTAGGTCATGAACCAACACTAAACAAAATCTACTCTGAACTTTCAGAATCCCAGATGACCCGGACATCACTGCCTGACAGATACGCCTTATGGACTGGATGCTGTGTGTCCCCCCTCCCCCGCCATTCATACGTTGAAAACCTAACCCTTAGGATGGCTGTATTTGAGATGGAGCCTCTAAGGAAGTAATTAAGGTTAAATGAGGTCACCAGATGGGACCTTAATATGACAAGATTAGTGTCCTTATAAGAGATACCCGAGAGCTTGACCAATCCTGCCCGCTCGCTCTCTTCTCTCTCTGCCACACACAAAGAAGTCGTCTCATGAGCACACAGTGAGATGAGGCCACCTACAGCCCAAAAGCAGCTGCTTCCAATAACGAAGCCTGCCTTGCCAATACCTTGACCTTGGACATCCAGCCTCCAGAACAGTGAGTTTATGTTTAAGTCCCCCAGTCTATGGTACTTTATTATAGCAGACCAAGAGGACAATACAATAGGACATTCCAATTTTTCATTCTCCTAACAACCCTGTAAGGTCAGTACTGTTACCTGCATATAAGAGACAGGAGAGTCCAGGTTGAGAGAGGTCACCTTCACGGAGGCAATAAGCCTAGCTAGTGTCGGGCTCAAGTCTACATTCAAACTCAAGCCCTTGCTCCTACCCGGCAGGCTAGACTGCCACCCAGAAGCGCCTCCCGATGGGACTAACCCTCACTGCCACGATAGTAAGAGCTTAACAGATACGGAGTCCTTACACGTTGCACTGTCATGTTAACCACTTCTCACTTGAACACACTTCTCTGTAACAGCCCTTTGAGGCAGGTGCAATTATTTCCCCCATTTTAATAGCACCTAATAAAGACGCTAAGGATGTCATGACCCCCTTCCTTTCCAACTCCTATCAGTACTCTGCTTTCTCCTTTGTTCCTCCCTGAAACCACCTTCGCCAAATAGTCATGATGAGTCACGTGCCATCTGGTCGGGCCATGTGTGATTTTCCAAACGGCCTTAAATTCTTTCTGGAACAGGGCAGGGTGCACCCTGACTTTTCTCTTAATCCACAAAACAGCAGGATGTCAGAGCCCCCCTGGGCTCACAAGGACAATGTCTGGAGAAGAGCCAGAGGAGAAACTACTAGCAGAAAGCATCTGATTTTCTGTCAATTCACACACAGCCTGCGGTCTGGTACTGAGGGAAGCAAATCATATCCAGGCACACGCCCAGGAACAGGTCCAACCCCAGTCTGCTGGCAGAGCAGCGGATTCCGCCCCCCCACCCCGGCCCCCAGTTCGTGCTGCCTGAGCGGGCCGCCAGTACCACACTCCTCGGGTTCCACTGAATGCGAGGGGTGGGGGGTTCCACAACAACAGACATGGACCAGTGTGCTCCCATCCATCTTCCCCAGGCTCCACCGGCTTATTAGGGAAGGTGCTGGATCCTTTCCCATGAGAGGTCAGAAACACAAGCGCGGCATCCAAGCCTGGCCTCTCTCCCCAAAGCTCCTAGCATTGTCCACATCTCCCCTAGATTCCGGGCTTCAGTAGAGTATGACATCACAACATGCCCAGGGTGTAAAGTAATAAGCAGGTCACGCTCCAAGAAAATGTCCGTCTTCCTCAGGGCCCCCAGAGCAGCCGGAGGAAGGGCTATGAGAGGGAGGGTTCGCAAAGCTTCGTGCTGCATATCAGCACACCTAACTGACTGCCTCTCAGGAACTGGACAGGGTAAGATGGCTCCTCGGGCTCAGCCACTCCATCCCCAAGTGCCAAGGCCACCTGGAGTGGGAGGAGAAATGGGTTTGGGTGGGGTTTGTTGTTTTTTTTCCTGGTTTTTTTGTTTTTGTTTTTTTGTTTTTTAAGAAGAGGGGACACTTCCTATTTCAGCGCTTGTTAATTGTATCAGTTTTACCTATGGTGGATTTCTTCATCTGTGCAAACTAAAATAATGGTATTGCTATTCCCTTCTGATTAGTTACTTCTAAGGACTAGTGGTTCCTCCTATTCCAGTCCCCTAAATCATACAGGAAGGTTTGCCCAGTCCATACCCAGCATAGTCAGGACTCATCTGGTTTGACAGGAGGGTCCAGAAAGACCCAGAGAACCCAAATCTCTCCTCTACCAGCTTACTAATCCTCCTTTGGGAAATTCCCACCATTTCGTCACTCCTTTAGGCAGGAAATCCAACCAGAACAAACTTAGGAGGCAGAATTCAACATCATTAACAAAGGGGGCCTCAATTATTTTTTCTAGGTGGTAACACATATGGAAGGTCTGAAATTCACACACTACCATTCCAGTGTGCAAATGTTGCTTCTTTCATTTTTCTATATCTGAACTGAGCTTGCCAAAAGCTCCCATTCCCAGACAGAGTAGAAAAAATAATAAACTTGCTAGTTAGGTCTATTTAGTCTCTTTCCAATTCAACCAACATCATTTGGGATATTCTCTCAAAGTCCAAACTCATTTTCAGTGCTGTTTCCCCCCAGCCCCGGAGGGTCTCCACTGCCATTCCTCTGTCCTAATGTGGGGAGTGGATACAAGGTGACACTGTTGCATTCTCAAGGCATCGAGAGGAAGGATGTCCCTGTTACCCTCCTCTGTTGAGCACTGTGATGTCTCCCAATCCCTGGGCATTGGTCTCTGCCTACTGCAAACCCTTCTGACGTATTGGAAGCAGGGGACATACGTGCTCTGTTCCCTTGGCGAGGACAGGGCCTAGGAAACCCAACTAGCTGAATAACCCCCACCCTGACTCTTTGCTGTCCCTCAGACTGTCAGCTATACTCTTCCACTGACCTATGGACCATTGATCTCAAAGCCCCTTGGATGTATTCACTTTGCCCCCACCACAGCGACCCCAGGGTGGGGGCAAGTTCACTGGTCCTCAACACTTGGTTAGTTTGAGTCCCCACTAGTGGCACAGAACATGAGCACTTCTTACCTCCTGTACTGCTGACCAGCCCAAGCTGCCTGGGTCTAAGGCCTGGATACCTCAGTGGCTACTCAACTAGCCTCCCTGCTTCCACCTGTGTCACCTACTGTCCATCCTCAAAACAGCAGCAAGAGTGGTCCTTTTAAAAGGAATTTCGGGTCCTGTAACGCCTTTACTCAACACACTCAATGGCTCCCACTTCACACGGAGTAAAAGCCAAAGTGGGAGGCTGCGCTGAGCTGACAGTCATTTCCTTTATGACCTCTCTCTTACCCTGGCAAGTGCTTATCCCACTCATCACCATGGCCTCTTTGCTGTGTCCAACTTAGGGCTGGGAGAAAGGATGGGGAAGGAAACAGCAGAATCAGAAAAGGAAAATGGCATGGATGGAAGGATCGGGGGACACCGAGGGGAAAACAGCGCACGTCTGTTCAACCTCACAGTAGGCTGCGGCAGACCAGAGAAGTGAGAATCCCAATAAGCTGGGCCCCCCACTCCATCATTCTCCCACAGCACGCATGCACCAGGCCAAATGCTGGTCTCCTTCATGCCCTTGTTCACCCCTCATCCTCTCCGTGAGGCATTTGATAGTACAGTCAGCTCCCTGCAACCTCTAGCCCTCATGAGTCCCCTTACCCTGTCCTGCATTTCCACTTTTCCACAGCACTTATTACCTAACATCTCTGTGAGCTATTTATTACGGCCCTTTGTGTATCTGTCTTCCCTACTTCCTCACCCTGCCTCGTTCTTCCAGAGCAAGGATCTTTGTTTTGTTCCCCAGTGTGTTGGTGTCATTTGACTATGTTCTGAGTAACTGAATGTGAGCAAAAATGATGTGTGCCCCTCTGGGTCTCGTCCCAGAGATGTTTAGATGTGGGCATCCCTGGCCTTTCCTTTCCCCCCTCCTACTAGCCGAGAGATGAGACATGCAGTTGTCTGTTGAGAACAATCAAGTTGCCACAATCACTGTGATCCTCTTACCTACAAACTCTGGGAATTTGAGCTTCTAGGGGGAGAAATGACCTTCCAGCTCACATAAGCCACTATATTTTGGGGTCCCTTTGTTATAGAAAATTATTTTATGAAAATTTGTTTCATTTACTCCTTTCCTTCTAAGACATCATTACCTTCATTTTCAAAGGGAAAAAAAACTGGTTTGGAGGGGCTAAGTGACCTTCCATGGGATCGATTCAGTCAATAAGAATATAAAATGTTCTAGACGTAGGCACAAAGGAACGTATTAAGGCACAGCGCTCACCTTTATAGACACGACCTGCTATGGCCGGAGTTCATAAATGAAACAACCAACATCCCAAAACCAAGTTGTCCACATCCCTGCCTTTCCTGGAACCACCCGTAGCGAGCAGACATGACTCCATCACAGGTATCTGGGTGGTTCCTCTGAAGAACAGTGTTTAGCTCAAAAAACAGGCTAGTTGTTCTCTCTCTGAACCAACTGGGTGGGAGCCCAAAGGAGACACAGTATGAGCAACACCTTCACTTGCTCTCCGTCATGAACAGCAAGATGAGACTGAGACGGGGAGGACCATCTGGCAGAAGTCCCTCTTCCAAACCCCTCTAAATACAGTTCTGCACCAAAGCTTCTACCATTTATCAGAAAGTACACAAATAATACTGAATGGTAATCCAAGGTAAATTATTGGCTCTTTGTACCAGAGAGATGTGCCTATCAAGCTCAAGGCAATGCTCGGAAGAGTGGATATGTGCTTCCATGTTGCCCACAAGAGATTGGGAACGGGTCAACAGATAGAGAGGTCATTGTCAGCAAGATTTACATTCACCCAGCAGGAGTGGAAAGGCTGCAAGAGTTATGCGACTCACTGAAGTTCGGGGTTAACGGATACATCATAAGAACATAAACCAGTGATTTCTGAAGATGACCATTAAACACAGCACTCAATCTTCTTGGGTCTGGAAGCCATTCTTCAGAGTGTCCCGTTAAATGCCTTCTCATTATCGGCAACTGGTCTTCTTTAAAAGATACACGCAGCCAGCAGCCTTCTACAGGGAGGACAGACTCTGAGAAATTGATTTTTTCCCCTTACAAAAGTCTTATTAATGTTGCTTATTTTAACCCCCTCTCCAAAAATGCAAAGTCACGTGCAGGAAATTCTCATTTAAGAGCTGGGACCCTGATATGTTAGCAATATATAATCACAAAACCAAACTCCTTAAACCTGGGCCATGCGCGCCATGGACTCCTGATCACTCAGTATCACGCTGGGGTCCAGGCTAATCTGTGCCCTGAAATGTGTGTTCTGTCTCCTTACCATTAGGAGCATATATTCCATCAGGAAACCAAAGTGAAAATGACTAAGGAATTTTTCTAAAGTTCAATCACTTCACAAGGACCAGAATACAAATGAATATCTCCTAAAACATCAGAGGTGATCCTAAAAAGGAAGTAGATACTGGAAAAAGAGAAAAAGAGAAAACAGAAGCCCATCCTTATGAAGCATGCAAAGGAAATCTTCAGTGGCTGCCTTTGTGCAAGCCTCTCCACCAAGGACTTAGGGTGCCCATAAACATATACATACACAGCAACAGCAATGCAGTCGCCCCTCCCAGGCACCACTCTGGCTCACTCCCACTGTAGAGACTGAGAACAGCCAGATGCTCTCCCAAGCCTCCCTTGCAGCTATAGGAGTTCTATGA
Organism: Martes martes; assembly: GCF_963455335.1. Classification (NCBI taxonomy): domain Eukaryota; kingdom Metazoa; phylum Chordata; class Mammalia; order Carnivora; family Mustelidae; genus Martes; species Martes martes. Next base: position 40,774,167 of record NC_137891.1, read on the forward strand.
CCTGAGAAACACAGGAACATCCGTTGGGAGTCATCTGCCAAAGACTCTTCCTCCCTACTGAGAAGAGAGGGGCTCATTATATCCTCACCTTGAAGGTTTGGTGACTAGAACTAGGCAGTCATCTTGCAACCAGGAGGAACGGATCAAGAGAATTCCAGAGATGCTGAGACAGCATCGGGGCATATTAGAAGTGTTCAAGCAGTCTTGAAAGCACCTGCCTCCAACTTACTAAACAGATAACAAATCAGCTTTTGGTTCGATCACTACTTGTTGGCTTCTCTGTAACTTACAGCCAAAAGCATCCTCTAGAACACAGTGAGCATCCGCATCCCCTATTCTCCCATGAAGCAGGATCTGGCACTTCACTACAGCCCCTAAAAGCAAATCCCACTCCGCCAAGTATTAGCAATTAATGCAAATTTTTTGCTGAAAATCTTACAGAAATACGAAGAAATAGATTAGATCACACATCACCCAGTGAAATTTAATAAAAAACCACACTAGATGTTTTCCTCTCAAGTCCCAGTTTGAACTTACTCTTCTTGATACTTTTTCCATGCAGATTTCTGAGCCTTATCATCTTTAACTTTCACTACCTCCTGGAAATTCCCAATTCCCAGCCTCTTCATTCATCCCTAGCAATTTAGTTCTCTCCTGGATTCTCCAATCATGAATTCTTACACGCATGACTCTACCCAGTAAACAAAAGGCATTACTTAATAGAATCTGTCCTCTTTATAAGACGGGGTTGATGGATAGTAAATAGCAAATGGTCTTCATTTTTTGCAAATGATTTGTTTCTTACCACACCATACTCTCTTCCTCTACCAGAGTTTGATTGGCTAAGTAGCAAGGAGAGGACAAAAAGAAAGGAAAGGAAGACAAAGAGGGAAGGGAAGGAAAGTGAAATAAAGACTTCCCCATAATGTTCAAATTCTACCATTAGCTCCCCTACCATTCTCCTCAAAACCAAAACAAAAACAAAACCCTAAAGGGGGGAAAAAAGAAAAAACAAAACAAAATAAAACAAACTTTCTTTTATTTCCCACTCCATCTTCCACCTTGTGGATCTCCTTCCATTAGCTGGAAGTAATTTTGAAAGGGCAACCTATACTCCCAATCTCACTTCTCTTGCTTCTCACTCACTCCCTCACCTGATCGACAGCTTCGGCCTCCTCGTGCCACACTAGAACTCCTCAGGTAGGATCTAAAACCCTTCAGCACCTAGATGACCTACCCAACTGAAATTAAAGTGCCATCAGGACAATATGGTACTGTTTCATTTTGATGTAGGTTCCTATTAATAAGCTAGAACCCCAGTTATCTCTGGGTCACAACTCAGATTAAAGGACTAAAAATAATACCTTTTAATCCCTCACCACTACCAAGGTACACACACATTCAGAGTCACTGTGTTCCCACACGAAGCTCTGCCCAGTTGTGACAATGCAAGCTTAGGCCACAGAGGCCAGGGACCACATCCATCCAAAACACTTGTTGCTGGAGGCCAATGCCAGAGTGACGGAAAGTGCGATCTATGACAGAACAGGTAGCGACTGATGATGGTTCTGAGTGAATGTGCAAGTGGGTTTTGAAGTTTTCTGACATACTTGCTGCTTTTTGCTCTAAGGATAAAGCAAGTCTGCGTTTGGATCTCCTCCCATTAGCTGGAAATAATTTTCAAAGGACATAAGATAAGGGCACGAGATAACTTCTAGCACTTTTTCACCTGACTATAGTTATAGATGCCAATGCTGTGATCTCCCCTGCAGTACAGAAAAATAAGCCCTGGCTTTTAAGAAGCTTCTGCCATTTTTTTTTTTTTTTTTACATTCTTTCTAAAAGCATGAAACTTTAAGTCAAGAAATTTTCTTTACCTATTGGGGTTAAAAGTTGAAAACCAGGAATGGGTTCTACTCCTCAAATATCAGAAGGCATGAGGCTGTTGAGCTTCCTTCCAGGGGCTTACCAAGGGCACCTCAGGATGGGGGCCTGGAATTTGGAACATTCTTTTGTCTCACAATTGCAAATGGCATGAAATTGAATCATGTGGAAAGAAGGAGTGTAGCCGCCAGAGCTACGAGGGCTCTTGTCTTCCTGCAGCACCATAGCTGAGCTTAGAGCTAAATGCCTCTCCCATCCCCTGGGGTCTCGGCTTGATCGGGTGACATATTGCTGGCCTCATCTTAGCCCAGCCGTCACTTTCGACTCGTATTTTGTCAGGCATCATGAGGCCAAGGAAAAGGCTAGAGGGGTAGACCAGGCATCTGTTTATTCAAGTGTTTTTTGTTCAAGTTTTTTTTTTCATTGCACCATGCTCCTTCCTAGCCCCACTTGTAGAAAGAGCAGCTTTGCCAGAAAACCTGGTAGCACCAGCTGCTTCAGAGGAGAGACGTTTTAAACAGAGCCCAGAGGAAGCCAATTACCTGCCTGCTTGTCCGAGTAGGTTTCATTTGCCAGTATTTGCTAAATGCAAGCTGCCTTCAAGATCGCATAATGGCTCAGTTGATTTGCTTTTGTACACATGTGCATATGACAGGAATTCCCCAAAAAACACATCTTGAGTCTAATCACTATGTGCATTACAAAGCTGTTTTTCCACCTAGGTATGGGAGGAAGGGGAAAAACTGGCTTTCTTGCTAATTAAAAAGGTGGGGGGAATGCTAGGGATACACAGCACTTTATCCTGGATCTACAAAGAACTCTCACTTGCCCTGCTTTTGTCACTGGCTACCCCTCTCACTCCTCCACTGGCATAAATCAGGCCTCCAAAGCTCGTCCAGGCCACTTCCGGGGCAACCAACACTGCCTCCTAGGAAGGAACTACGAATGGGTTTGGTGGGGGAAGTGGCACCAGTTCCTGTCTTTCTACGGCTAAGTTAGTTCCACTGCCAACTCTTTATCTTACAAGAATCGTATTTCAGTAAAACTATCAAAACATTTGGGTCTCCCTCTCTAGATCACAAGCCACATGAGGGCAGAGACCAGGTCTCATTCATCTTTCTATGCCCAGCCTCTTTCTTGGCACACAAGAATCACTTTACAAAGGTTACTTTATCAAAATTGGTCATTTTTAAGAATTAAATGGGTTGAGTTCTTATTTCTCATAATCCCCAAGCCAAGTACCAGGTATCACGATCTCTCACAGGTTTAGGAATCTCAATCAAAGCAACTAGATTTTCTTCAAAATTTTTGCTTTTGTCTCTCTAGACCCACCCTGGTTACTACTTTTTTCACCTTTTTTTTTTCTCTCATTCCAGAAGTACCTCCTTTCTAACTATAAATTATAGAGTGATCTGTATTGGTCTGGCCCACCGGAAGCAGACACGACAATGGGACTACCCATACAAAGACTGTGTTAGGGCAGGGGTGCCTGGGTGGCTCAGTTGGTTAAGCAACTGCCTTGGGCTCAGGTCATGAACCTGGAGTGCTGGGGTGGAGTCCTGCATCAGGTTCCCTGATCAGCCAGGAGTCTGCTTCTCCCTCTGACTTCTCCCCTCTCATGCTCGTTCTCTCTCTCTCTTTCTCTCTCAAAAATAAATAAAGTCTTTAAAGAAAAAGAAAAAAAAAGGCCCTATTAGGGGAAGTACCTTTAAGAGATGAAATGGGGAAGAACTGAGTAAAGCAGGAGAGTGGCCATATTGCCAGGCACATCTCAAGAGGAAGGAGATGGTACATACAAGGCCCCAAGGGAGCTGAGTAACCTACAGAATGTTTGGCAAGGCAGTCGGGGAGCTGTAGGGCCGAGGTTGGCCACTAGAGGATACTTATATCCCTCAGGAACAGGCCTGCCTCAGTCTCTCTGCCACACTCAGCCAGAGGCTGGGAGCAGACCTCAGGAAGGGACCTCAGCACAAATGTGGAGATGGATTTCAGAGCTACGGCCCTTAGGTGGTTACCTCTTGTGCTTGGCAGTCTGCAAGTGCTTTCTCATGGCCACCCCATCACCCTACTCAGGAAAGGGACTAGGAATCAGCTTCATGTTGCCATGACCATGCTTCTTGTACACTCCTCACCCAGATGAAGCCTGAAGGTTTGGGACAGCAACCACCACAGACAAATCAACTGTTCTCCAAGAGTTCAGAAGGACCTAGACAAAACCATGGTTGACCTTACCCCACCACAGCCAGGCCTGGGAAGTGACCAGAAGCTAAGAGGTACAACAGGGCAGAAGCACCATCCCATTTTGGCAGGTGGTTCTCTGCAGAGGAACTAGGGATGACTTGGCAGGGTCACTGCCCCAGAGGCAATGTCACCCTGCTACCCACCAAGGGTGGTGTGTCTCCTTGGGTTGTATATGGCAACAGTCCACCTGGAGGGGCTATGCCCAAGACCCCATAACCTCCATCAGGCCCTCCAGAAAGCCACCCCTCATAAATACACATTCCAAATAAAATGCATTGTCCTTGCTCTGCCAAACATACACTGCTGTCCCCATGCAGAGGGATCTGAGGACTCACAGAGCCTATGACAATTCACCCTCTCTGCACTTGCCAAGCTAGCAGCCTTGACAAGCACAAAGAGCCCCTCACACCAGAGTCTGGTAAAGAATCAGTCTGTTCCTGATTTGTTTGCATCTTTAATTGCTTTGAAAAAAAGAATGGGGCTGGCAAGGAGATGGGCTGCCAGTCAGCAGTCCCTGTGCTCCTGCCTTCTTTTACAACAGACAGCAAACAGATTAGGCTGTCCAACATGGACGTTTCTTCCCTACCCCACCATGTCATATGCCATCTTCTTTGCCCTGGCAGTCAACCTAATACCGGATTCTCACAACCCTCCTCTAGAAGTGAAGGCTTAAGAGAATTTGGTCAGGAGGCCTAAATTCATCTTGAGGTCTGGCTAGAAAATTGCCCCAGCCCATCGAAATAATCAATTTTGCTGTTCACCATAGAGTGTGCACATGGAAGGACAATTACCTCACTTTTCTTCTGGCTCTCCCTGGCACAACTATTCACCTAGGTATCAAGGAAAGAAAGTGTTTCCTACCATGTCATCCCCAAAGGTATCGATTCTGTCCTTAAATTCTGCATTCTGTTCACACATTTCTGGGCATTCTGACAAGTCATTTATCTGTGTACCCTTCAAACAGCCTTACACATAGGAGATGCTTGATAAGTGTTTGTTGAAATAATTGCCCATCCTTGCCTCAACCCAGCTGTACACAACAGTCAGTCTCCTCGTGCTGCCCACTTGCACTGAACTGAAACAGAAGTGGGCCCCTCAAAAGCCATATTTGTACTATATGATCATAGCTGATTAGCCCAGATTGAACATCTGACCCAAATTTGGCGACTCAGATAGTCTGTCCTGGGAATTTGGAGTTAGAATTTAAAGAGTGATGGGATTCATATGTGTGGGTAGGAGTGGTCAGGAGTCAGATTCCACCAAATGGACAGAGGAAAAACGGGTCTGCAGAAAGAGAACAAACACAGCAGACAGGAGCCGATGCTGTCAAGGGCCCTGCTCAGAGCCTTCATTCCACCTCATGTGCACCAGCCAAGCACCAGCATTTGCCTGAGAGCTTTCCCCGAAGTCTTCCTCGGCAGTCCTGAAACAATGACAGAAAAGTTAGTGCAGAAATGCTCCACGTCTGCGTGGGATAATTCTGAGTGTGTGTGGCAGAACGCTGGTTCTCAGCCAGGCAATTTTGCATCCCAGGGGGCGTGTGACAATGTCCACAGACATTTTTGGTTATCATATCTGGGAGAAAGGAAGTGCCAGGATATCTAAGAATAGAGACCAGGGATGCTGTTAAATATCCTACAATGCTCAGGAAAGCCCCCACAAGGAGGAATTATCCAGCCCAAAATGACAATAGTGCCAAGGCTGAAAGAGATTGAAGACTAAGTTTCCCAGAGCCAGTAACCAGCTTGCTATGGTGTCCTTTTTTTTTTTTAAGATTTTATTTATTTATTTGATAGACAGAGATCACAAGCAGGCAGAGAGGCAGGCAGAGAGAAAGAGGAAGGGAAGCAGGCTCCCCGCTAAGCAGAGAGCCCGACACGGGGCTCGATCCCAGAACCCTGGGATCATGACCTGAGCCAAAGGCAGAGGCCCTAACCCACCAAGCCACCCAGACGCCCTGCTATGGTGTCCTTTACTGGCGACCTTCTCTTCTTCTCTCTTCCCTTAGCAGTGTTTTCCTTCACACACTTAAATCCTTAATCCAGGATCTGCCTGTGGGCGAACCCAACTAAGATGCTGAGCCTAATATATGTTCAATTCCTGGTTCCAGGGCTTCTTAAGATGCAAACAATTAAGTCTAATAGCAAGAGTTTGCTAACTATACAATATTAGAGGGGCACAGTCAACCCACAAGATTCTGACACCAATTGCAACTTCAAGGGGTTACCAAAACCACCCTCTGTTTTGGCCCAAGGGACAAATCAGACTATACCTGCTGTCTTTATGCAGCTTTCTTCCATCCAAGGACCAACTGTGTTCTCCAGTCTGAATCTCTTTTGGGATTAGGGTGACCAACAATCCTAGTTTTCCCAAGACTGGTTTTAGCAATGGAAGTCTTACTTCCGAGAAAACCCTTCAGTCCTGGCTAAACTGAACAGTTGGTCACCCTAATTAAGAATCAGCATTTGGAGGTTTTAAGTTACCGAAAGCTTTCCCAGGAGCCAGTGTATACTTTGGTCTCCATCTGAAATCAGTGTTACATGTTTTACTGTGGGGGGCAGGGTGGGAATGAGTTGCTGGATCCAGGCACACTCCCCACCTCATAACATTGTGAACACCAAACCTGTAGACTAGCTGGACTGAGAGACCTCCCCTGGGCCCATGTGGAGCCCCATGGCAGTGAGGCATCACAGCCTGGTGGTGAGATCATGCCTAGAAAGACTTCTGAAAATGTGAACTGCTGAGAGTCATCATTAATTATATATTAGAGGGCACTCAACCAGGAGAGCTGGCATACACAGCCAAAGGAAAACCCCAGTGGTCAGCAGCTGGAATTAAGAGATTGCCTCATGCTGGGACTGACATCAGCCATCTCAAAAAAAAAAAAGGGGGGGGGGTGTGGCCCAGAAGGCTGTCAGCCTTAGGGGCTGCAGATGACAGCACAGCAGTCTTGCGCTTGGAGAGAGACTCAGAGGTACCACATGGGCCATAAAAGTAAAACTGACAACCCCTCAATATCAAGCCCAAGAGAATCCAGTATTGTCCCATTTTCCTTACCCTTGAAGAGGGAAAGTCTTACCCTCAGAGAGCTCAAAATCTTGCCACAAAGAGACAAGAAGAGCATGATATATGGGCAGCAACCATAGTATGTATCCTAGACAATGAGTTTTCTAGGAGTTTGTGACATTCATTTGTTCTACAGTATTTACTGAGCGTTAGTGCGCATGTCAGGTACTGCACTAGACACTAGATACTCAGGAGAGGGAAAGTCGGGAATCCTTGTCCTCAGGAAATACATATTCTAGCAGATATGAAACTTCTGACGTAATTCTATAGCGAAAAAGTATTTGGTAAACACTGTGAAGGAGAACGAGAGTACTTATACCACATGAGCAATATTATTTATTGTTTTAAGCCAAAAAATAAAAGGTCCATGTTGTCATAACTCGGGTAGACACCAGGGAGGATTATAGTGAGAGGAAACCTTGACCAGATGGTCTCTAGAGGGCGAGGGAGTCTGGCACAAACCAGCTCAACTGAAGAAGCTGACCCTGGAGAAGGCAGCAGGGTGGCTCAGGCAGCAACTGATGGGAGAAGGCTGCCAGCCACCAGAAAAGCATGCCAGGTCCAGTCTGAGAGGGTGACTGACTTCCAAGACTGACTGAAAGCAGTTAAGGTATGAGTGGTTTAGTGTGGAAATCACCCAGTAACTATACCTGCTACTTGATAGTCTCAACGTCCTCCTTCATCCAATCCTCCATTACGTAGCTGAATCTCCCTACCACATGCCAAGCACTGTACTCAATCCCAGGTTCACACAGCGCTAAAAGAGAATCAATGTCTGCCCCCAAAGGACTCTGTCTAGAAGAGAAGCTAGGTGAGTAAATAGGAAGTTATGATGGATATGGTAATGCTACAATGGGGTAAGCAGAGAATGTCAGGCATGCTCATCTTCCCCATAATATCTTACATTATTCAACTCCAGTCCTACTCAGCCAGTCACAGTTCCCTCACTTTACATACTAAATGATGGGGGTCACTTCTTCTCACGATGTTCTTTCCCACACTGTTCTGGATGCTTGGCATTTCCTCTGCTTCCCCATTTCATCACACTAAGTCATACTCACATTCCACAATTCTCCTATTCATAAATTCTGCCTTGTCCTTTGCTCAGTCATGGTACACATGACATTTGCCTCTAGAATACTTAGCACAGTCTACACCAGTTCTTGGTTTATATATCTATCTTCTCTACCAGAAACGAATAAAGGGCCCAACCCTGTATCATTTTGTTGTTCCCAATTTACTCATTCAGCACAGTAATGAAGTTTTGTTTTGGTTTTGGTTTTGGTTTTTTTTAGATTATTTATTTATTTATTTATTTGTCAGAGAGAGTGAGCACAGGCAGACAGAGAGGCAGCCAGAGGCAGAGGGAGAAGCAGGCTCCCTGCTGAGCAAGGAGCCCGATGTGGGACTCGATCCCAGGACGCTGGGATCATGACCTGAGCTGAAGGCAGCCGCTTAACCAAATGAGCCACCCAGGCATCCCAGTAATGAAGTTTTTTAAAAACATTTTATTTGAAAGAGAGACACACAAGTGGGTCAAGGGGCAGAGAGAGAGGGAGAAGCAGACCCCCACTGTGCAGGGAGCCCTATGCAGGGTTCGATCCCAGGATCCTGAGATCATGATCTGAGCCAAAGGCAGATGCTTAACCAACTGAGTTACCCAGGCACTTCTGAAGATTCTTTAAGATTTTATTTATTTGAGAGAGAGAGAGAGAAAGAGAGCAAGTGATCTGGGAGAGGGAGAAAATCTCAAGCAGACTCCACACTGAGCACAGAGCCCCAATACAAGGCTTAGTCTCATAAGCCGAAGATGAGCCAAAGATCATGATCTGAGACAAAACCAAGAGTCAGACACTTAACCAACTGAGCCACTCAGGCACCCCCAGTAATGAAGATTTCTGAGTGAACAAATGAATAAAATGAAATGATCAAAAACTCTAGCTTCTGGGGGGTTAAGAAAAAAATCAGAAATGAGGCAAGAGGTTGATAACGCTGAACAAAGAGGCAAAGAGGATTGTGCCCTTTGGTAGAATTTTTTTCTAATAAATTTCTCCTTTATTCCAGCTTTTTAAACAAAGACCTAGGCATAAAGTGTACAGTTTGATGAGTTTGGACATATGCAAACACCTGTGATACCATCACCGCAAGTAAGGCAACAGATATATCCAACCTCCAAAGGCTGACCCAGCTAGACCACTTTACATCATTCCTTCTCCAAACCAGTGAGGCAGGAGGCCAGGAATATCCCTGTAGAGGAGTTTTCTTCTCCCAGAAGTAAGAAGCCATAGGAAAAGTCATCCCATCCCAAACACCTCCCAAAAATACTAATCAGAAAAGCATTATTAGACAAAGCCCATGCTCCACAAGGTGTAGACTCCAGATTTCTACAGGAATTTAAAGACCATAATCCTACTGACACCCTTCCCACAAAACCTTCCAATAAACTCTAATAGTTCAGCTTTCTTCTGAAATGTGAAGACAATCCTCGTATCACCTTGATGGTCTAGGCTCTTTGCTGATGGACAATTAATCCACTAAGGCTTTTGCTTTCCAAAGGGTATTTAAGAAGGAAGAGAGGGAGGAACAGGAGAGATGGGGAGTGGAGGAGGAGGCAAAGAGGGACAGGAAGGGGAGAGAAGAATTGAAAAGAAGTTGGGGAAAAAAGGAAAAAGAAAATCTAGAGCTGATCTTTTGGGCCATTCAGACTTTTAGATTCAATCAACTTACACCAATCTGTATTATTTACAGTCCCCAGGTGCATTTCACCTGATCAAAAATACAAATGCCCTTTTGCATGTGTAGGTACGCATGACCTGCTATTTAGCCTTTTAATCACAAGGAAAAAAAAATACATTTATTCACTCAGAACTACAATGTCTAAGCCCCTGAAGCACTACATAGTTCAACATCTGGAATTCATCATCAAGGTTATGCTACTCAAAGAGCCAGCATAAGGGAGGTAGGCACACATGGAAGTAGGCTGAGAAAGCATAGGTTATAAGCCCATCTTCAACTTCATTTTGTTCCTGCACAATTAGTTTGCAGGTTGAATAGCATTTACTAATACAATAATGTTTAACAAAGCCATTAAAAATACACGGAGTTACTATGGTCAACTCATCTTTGACAAAGCAAGAAAGAATATCCAATGGAAAAAAGACAGTCTCTTCAATAAATGGTGTTCAGAAAATTGGATAGCCACATGCAGAAGAATGAAACTGGACCATTTCTTTATACCATAAAAAAAAAAAATGGACTCAAAAGGGATAAAAGACCTAAATGTGAGACAGGAATCCATAAAAATCCTTGAGAAGAACACAGGGAGCAATCTCTTTGACCTCAGCTGCAGCAACTTCTTGCCTAGACGCATTGCCAAAGGCAAGGGCAAAATGAACCATTAGGACTTCATCGAGATAAAAAGCTTTTGCACAGCAAAGGAAACAGTCAACAAAACCAAAAGAAAACTGACCAAGTGGGAGAAGATATTCACAAATGACATATCAGAGAAAGGGCCAGTATCCAAAATCTATAAGGAACTTACCAAATTCATCAGCCAAAGAACAAATAATCCAGTCAAGAAATTGGCAGGACATGAACAGACATTTGTACAAAGAAGACACCTAAAGGCCCAACAGACACATGAAAAAATGCTCCACATCACTCGGCATCAAGGAAATACAAATCAAAACTACAATGAGGGGGCGCCTGGTGGCTCAGTGGATTGAAGCCTCTGCCTTCGGCTCAGGTCATGATCCCAGAGTCCTAGGATGGAGCCCCACGTCAGGCTCTCTGCTCAGCAGGGAACCTGCCTCCCCCTCTCTCTCTGCCTGCCTCTCTGCCTGCTTGTGATCTCTGTCTGTCAAATAAATAAATAAAAAATCTTAAAAAAAAAAACAAAAACCACAATGAGATACCACCTCACACTAGTCAGAATGGCTAAAATTGACAAGTCAGAAAATGACAATGTTGGCAAGGATGCAGAGAAAGAGGAACTCTCCATCACTGTTAGTGGGAATGCAAGTTGGTGCAGCCACTCTGGAAAACAGTATGGAGGTTCCTCAAAACTTGAAAATATAGCTACCCTATGACTCAGCAATTACACTACTGGGTACTTATCCCAAAGATCCAAGGGGGCATGTGCACAACAATGTTTACAGCAGTAATGTCCACAACAGCCAAACTATGGAAAGAGTCTAGCTGTCCATCGACAGATGAATGGATAAAGAAGATTTAGTGTACACACACGTACACACATACACACACACACAGAGTAATATTATGCAGCCATCAAAAATGAAATCTTGCCATTTGCAATGATGTAGATGGAAGTAGAGGATACTATGCTAAATGAAATAAGTCAATCAGAGAAAAACAATTATAATATGCTCTCACTAATATGTGGAATTTGAGAAACAAGGCAAAGGAAGAGAGGAAAAAATGAAACAAGACAAAACCAGAGAGGGAGACAAACCATAAGAGCCTTAATCTCAAGAAACAAACTGAGGGTTGCTGGGGGTGGGGAAAGGGATAGGGTGACTGAGTGATGGACATTGGGGAGGGTATGTGCTATGATAAGCACTGTGAATTGTGTGAGACTGATGAATCACAGATCTGTACCCTTGAAACAAATAATAAATTATATGTTTGGGGGGCTTTCTTGTTTGTTTTGTCTTGTTTTTACATTATATGTTTTAAAAATATATATGGAGTTAGAAGCAAAAAGCCAGGGGAGGTTGAAAACTGAGAAAAATCCAGTACCTCTCAACATATAGTTGTTTTCAGACTTAAAGATTTTGTTCCATTTTTTAAAGTGGTTTCTCCTTCCATACAACCAGAATATTAGTACACTTCTCTGTAAAACAATCAGGAAAATGTCCTTAGAGCAGCCCAGCCCCTTGCCTTATGCTGTGTCCTCAGGAAACCTGCATCTTGGAGGAGCTTGTAAGTGATAGGTCATTCACAAGGCATTAGACTAGACTACCCTGGGCTGAGCACCATACTTAGTGAGACACTGATAGCCCAGTTGAAAAGTTGTTAAGTCACCTTGACAGCTGCAGGACTGGTATACCTACTCAGGACAGGAAGTCTCTCCATATGGAAGAGCCACCTGGAGACCAATAGGGGTGAGGAAGCCCACAGAGAGCCACCTAAGGGAATGCTCAGGTCAGAGAGGGAGAGCCAAGAAGAGCATGGATGCTGGAGTCAGAGCCAATTTTGAATCCTGACCCTGTTTCTTTTGAGCTGAGTTGCTCTCTCTCTCTCTCTCTGAGCCTTAGTCTACTTTTTAAAATAGTAATAGCAATAATAGTATCTCTCTAATTGAGTTATTGGGAGATTTAAATATTCAATTATTTAAAATGCCAAAACAGAGCCAGGCACTCAGTAGACCTCAATAAATGAGTCTTCCTTATTATGCATTTGATAGTCTGTTCCATGCAATAGTTTTCCAAATCCCTACTAGTCTTCAGTTACAGTCTCCTAAAGACAGGAAACATGGGAGTCTAAGATCTGGCCTGTATATAGCCCCCAAGATTTGAAGACTTTGGTAACTGATCAGATTCTCAAATGTCAGAAGTAGAAGAAACCTAAAAAACTGTCAAGGCTGAGTACTTTCTAAATCCTCTTTTATACACAGAAGCTACTATTCAAACAAAAAGTTTCTGCAGAAATTCAATACTAAACAGAGAAGAGCTGTGCAGATTACTACTTTATGTCTGTGTAGCCTCATCTGTAAAATGGAGAAGGGGGTATAATGGCTCTAAGGTCCCTTCAAATCTAATATTGTACAATTCTGTCATTCTTCAAGATGTTTAAGGGAGAGATGATAGAGACAGTTGGTCTCCAAAAATATGTTCTTCCTTCTATAGCTTCCCCTTCTCCACTGAGAAGCAGCAGTCTACTAGGAGCTACTCCTTCCAGATGCCCTTGCAGCTAGGTGGGGCCATGTGACTTGTTCTCCCCAATAGAATATGAGTGGAAATCATGCAGATCACTTCCAAGCAAGGCAATTAAGATGCTGATGTCCCTCTTCCACACTCTCTTCCCCTATCTCTGGCTGGATGCAGAGGATTATGAGGGCCTAGAAGAGGGTAGAGCCACAAGATAAGGAGGAGCCTGGATCCCTGAATCACCACGTGGAAGCAGTAGCCACTGACCAGGCACACACATGCTGGAATATTACAGGAATTACAAGTCAACTTTTAAGTGAAGCCACTGAAATATGGTGGTTTGGTTGCCATGAGCAGCTGGCATTATATTAACTACAAGAAGTATAGAGCTCTGAGATTTAGAACTTCATTACAGTCTGAAAAATATTTATACAAAGCACTTTGCTAAGAGTTGGGGAGACTGATCAATGAGAAAATCTATCCCTTCCCTTGTTCAAACCTAGTAAAGCACAAACATATTCAAGTTCCTATGTCATGAGGCAAAATGAAGTGAATTCCATAAGAAAGGTAAAGATCTGTAAAGAGGAGAGAAGGGGAGAATAAAGGCTACCCAACCTAACTCACTGAAGACTATTTTGGAAAACATCCAAGGGAATCATAATGAGTTCCCAGATTGAGTTGAAATTATGCTTCAGCTAAGTCATGTCTCTTGATACTCAGGGTGACCCATATTGCCCTCTGGTTAACATCTTTGGTTTGAGGGTAATGGCTGCTCCCCCAATACACCATGACTCCCAACATGCCCCAGGCTCAGCCCAGGCACAAGGAATGTGATTTCCCTAGAGCTATAGTTCATCCTTTACTAACTCTAATTTTCACAGATGAAGGAACAAGATATGTCAAGCCCACTGACCACCTGGAGGGACTGAGAGGAAATATAATTACCGTCTGGGGAAAGCATGCTAAAAGGACTGATCCCAAGGTACTTCAAATTTGCTAACACCTCTGAAAGGAGAACAGTTGGATATCAGGTGGTCACTAGCCACCGAAAGTTACTCTAAACTTCTCAGGGGTTGAGAATACTGCCATTTATTACTTGGGGACTTGTCAAAGTATTATTTTCATTACACTAATAAATACTGTAAATGTCAAAATAAAAAATACTCTAAGTTCTGGAACTTGTCTTATCTAAATCTATATGATCTGGAAATATTTAGCAAGGGAGCCCTGTAATACAAAACAGATACAGAAAGGGTCCCAAGGAAAGCCCTTGGGAAATGCCAAACTATTAATTACATGTTAAACTGAAAGTCTCCTTAACAGCAATTGCCTATGCTGCAAAGAACAAAGCCAAATGTATTCCAGGGGAAGGAGTAGAGAAGTCCAAATTCTTTGGCTCCTTTGAGAAAAGACCTTTAAAGATGAAACAAAATTGTAATGGGTATCTGAATTTTGTTTAGAGTGTGAGAAGAGGGGGGTAAAAACCTATAGATTTTTGTTTCTCAAATTAAAAAAAAAGAAAAAAACAAATTGATTTTTTTACATAATCACAAGCCTAAACTAAATCTAAATAAAAATTTATGTGCCAAAAACTGTAAACTGAAAAATATGCCAGGAAGACTCTCAATTCCTACAAACCTGCCTATACGCCTTCTTTTCATAGGTCATCAAAGTCATTTATCAAAATATTTTAATTTTAAATCTAAAAAAAAGTAAATAACATGAACACTTAAAAGTGAATTTCACATATATATGCGCTGATGAGTGGGTCACGCTTTTTGAGGGTTTCTGCTTTGACATCATTTGTAACTATGTGGCATGTGTTCTCAGAGTTATATCACAGACAAGGTGTTATAGAATTATTAAACCACACAATTATTAAACCACTGACAAATACAATCTGATTCAAATTCAGAAGGAAGATCAATGGGACCGGCATATAGAGGGCATAGCCTGACCCAGTTTGCAAACAGATCATAAAAAGATCTCAACCTCCACATACAAGACCAGCAATTTACCTGCACCACCCCGGCGAA
Organism: Martes martes; assembly: GCF_963455335.1. Classification (NCBI taxonomy): domain Eukaryota; kingdom Metazoa; phylum Chordata; class Mammalia; order Carnivora; family Mustelidae; genus Martes; species Martes martes. The sequence continues at coordinate 40,789,282 of NC_137891.1, forward strand.
GCCCAGCACAGTCCCGCATTTTTCCAAGAGCCATAACCACCCACAATGACGCATCCTTGGGCACTCTCAGAGGCCCCTAACAGCTAACACACTACACCGGGCCTGTAAAGCCTGTTTTTAAGTTTGTTTATCTTTATTCCCCCACAGCGTCCTCCTCGATGAGGCCATTAAGTGCTTGTTTCTAAACCTGGTGCAATCCCTGTTTTTCCTTTGGCTTTTGCCATTCAAATCTGGGTCTCCGCCCATGAGTTCTTCTTAGCCAGCTGGCTCTTGAGGACCTTCTTGGCAGAAACCACTTACCCTTTTATTCCATGCTACCTGGCTTCTTCCTGACACAAGGAGGTTTTCCCCAAAGCGGATGGAAGGCATTTCACACAGGATGAGCAATTATTTGTGTTGTGTTTTGCCACCAAGTCTCTTTATTGCTCTCCCAGGAAGATCCGATAGAGTTCCTCCGAACAGCTGGAAAGGATGTGAACCTGGGGAAGTTTCTAGTCAGTTACTTCACTGGTTGTGATTATGGCATTGATAAAATTTTGTGGTTCATTAAAAAAAAACAACACACAAAACTACTCATTTTTTCAAAAGGTGTTTTTGCCAATTATACATATTTTTATTTATAATAAAATATTAGTGCTAAAACAAGAATTATTAACGTGTAAGATTATTGAAAACACTTGTCAGACCCTTCCAGCTCATTACAAGTAGGTAGTGCATAAAATTCAAATGAATTGCTTCCATATTAAGATTAGTTAAAAAACTAATCTTACCTTGAGCCACCATATGTAAAACTGCAGTAGATTCACAGTACAAATATAAAACTTTGTCAGGTGGTAGTGAACTAGAAGACCTATTCCTCCTATCAAAACACTGAAACACACACACACACACACACACACACACACACACACACACACACTTTAGGAAAGAAAGTCTGGTTCACATTGGAGCAATTTATAATCATGTATCCCAGAGATCTGAATGTGGAGAAAGTTCCCATTCTGCATTTGTCCCAGTTGGCAGAGCATCAGACTATAGAGGTACTAGTCTGGCAAGCATGAATTGAATGCTCTTAGGTCAATTCCTGTTTCTCCAACCACAGCAAAGACCAAGGATGGAGTGATGGGTTCTTAGCTGAAAGCTCAGTCCATTTTGCTTACTTCATTTCTTCTAACACTGAACTTGCAATCAATTAATTGATCTGTATATCCAGGGGAAAATAAACAAACTGATGTCAAAAGGATGATGAAGTCCGACCTACACTAAATAAAAATGAATTCTAATGTAAGTACTAATCTAAACTGTAATATACAAGTATATGAGTATAAATAGAGTATGTAAGTGAAATACTTAGAGCATAAAATATGTAAGTACATAGACTTACATAAATAATAAGCATAAAGTCAACAGAGTACATAAGTAAAACATAGCCTAAAGGCATAGAGCATACAAAAGTATATACTAATTCAAATTATAAAAACAATAATTTCTTCAATATTTAGACTCTTGTGAGAATTGCTTCAATCCCTTGAGGGGCAGTGGGGGAGGGAAAGAACTGTACAGAGATCTACAAATGAGCCAATCATTTGTCCACTTTATCTCTATAGTAAAGGCAGTAAAGACAAAAAAAAAAATGGAAAAAGTTAGACCACAGATAATTTTGCTTGTAAATGGACACTTTGGTTAGCACAAAATTTTTTGTTTTGTATGACCTTAATGCTAAGAAACTTGACATAAAATGAAATCGCTGCTGGGATGCCTGGGTGGTTCAGTCTGTTAAGCATCTGCCTTCAGCTCAGGTCATGACACCAAGGTCCTGGATTGAGTCCTGCATCGGGCTCCTTGCTCAGCGGGGAGCCTGCTTCTCCCTCTGCCTGCTGCTCACCCTGTTTGTGCTCACTCTCTCTCTTGCTCTCTCTCTGACAAATAAATAAAAATCTTCTAAAAAATGAAATCTCTGCCTATACTCTGGTTTTGTACTTCACCCAAAGCAGGGGGCGGTAATCACTGAAAAATGTGTTAAAAGCAAGTAATACTAAAAAAGAAAAAGATCTATAACAATTTCTAATCTATATGCTACATTTCAGGATATTTGCTATTTTAGAAAACCAGGTAATATTCTACTGAAATCCTCAGCTGTTTCTCCATTGATGTCTAAGGAAAAACTATGAGTGAATCCATTTCATAGCAGAATATTCTCCATGACTTGTAAGTTTCAAATCAAACTTGAGCCTTTGGAGTTCAAGTTTGTTTGCTTCAGTGATACATGGTTTCCTATTCCTATAAAAAAAAAAAAAAAGTCCTTAAAACGCTTATAAAAAAAAACTCGAAAGGCTTCTTGGACCTTGAATCCCTCTTGCAAAACATTTTGATGAGTTAAGTGTAAATAAATCTGAAACATATGATTAAATTTCCATTAAAATGCACATGAGTTTAAAAATGAGGGGAAAAAAATCAGAGCAAAACAAGCTTTATGCTTTTCCTGACCCCCTAGAAGTTGAAAAGTGGTTGGGTACATCCAAATCACTGCCGAGTTTACCACCAGTATGTGAATATACCTTTCCAAGTTTCTAATGTGATGCTCATCATTTTAGTGCACCATTCATCACCCTAGAGCTTTGCCGCAGAAACAAGTGCCAATATGATCTTCATCTGACCATCTGGTATGCTCCTTTCAGCTTGTACCCCAGAATCTAGCCCCCCCCCCCACCTCCTGAGGGAATGGGTCCAGGCCAGGATGTGCTAATCCCAGAGCTACCCTGGGAGATATGGGCTATTTCCAACAGCTCCAGCAATGCAGAAGTATATGTTATGGGGAAAGGAACAGGGGTCTTAGCCCTCCACACCCAGGAGAGATCTTGAGACCTCCTCTCCATCATGAAGAAAAGAACTGGGTTTTCAATGCATGTAAGTGAAAGCACTTATTTTTGTCATCCATTCCTTTTCACTCTAGCCTAAACTCTCTCTGGTTTGTTCCAGCATATACTGGCAGTACATACACCAAAGAACTGTAAAATCATGGATCCCATTTTCAACATGGCAGGGAAACAAGGAGAGCCAGGAGGTAAGGATCTGAAGCACGATAGTTGTGTTTATTTTCCTAAGGGACATGTTCCTTATGATGCCTCAGCACTGCATACATCGTGGAAAGAACCCTCAGAGAAGTTTCCAAAAGTCAGTGTTAGTGTCTCCAGGTGCTCCATAAAATCCAAGGGGCTTTATAGAACTGTCATCTCTAATCAGCCTCCACTTCACGATAAGGAAATCGAGAGCCAGAGAAGCTGAAGAGACTCACAGACATCACACAGTTAGGTGGTGATAAATCTCATAAGCCTGAGCCCAGAGCTGTTTTCACTGCACCAGGGTAGCAGCTTGGCCCTGGATCTTTGGTGGTGTACCTGCTTAAGAGTCACAGTCAGATGTCATCTCACACCTGTTAGGATCAAGAGATAACAGATGTTGACGAGGACGTGGAGAAGAAGGAACCCTCGTACGCTGCTAGTGGGAATGTAAAGTGATATAGCTACTGTGAAAGACAGCATGGAGGGCCCTCAAAAAATTAAAAATAGAACTACCATATGATTCAGTAATCACAATACTGGATATTTATCCAAGGAATACAAAAACACTAATTCAAAGGGATACGTGTACCCCTATGTTTACTGCAGCATTATTTACAATATTAATGTAAATTATATACAGTGTTAGTGGAGACACTAACATTGACTTTTGGAAACTTCTCTGAGGGTTCTCTCCACAATGTAGGCAGAGTGAGGCATCATAAGGAACATGTCTCTGAGGAAAATAAACACAACTGTCGTGCTTCAGATCCTTACCTCCTGGCTCACCTTGTTTCCCTGCCATGTTGAAAATGGGATCCCATAGCCAAACCATGGAAGCAGCCCATGTGTCCATCAATAGATGAACAGATAAGATGTATTCACACATAAACCCACACACACAATAGAATATTACTCAGACATAAAAATAGAAGGAAATCCTGCCATTTGAAACAATGTGGATAAATCTGAAGGGCATTATGGGAAGTAAAATAAGTACCACTTATTAGTGGAAACTTAATTTTTTTTTAAGTTGAACTCAGAGAAACAGAATAGAATGGTGATTGCCAAGAGCTGGAAGATCGAGGAAATGGGGAGAATCTGGTCAAGGGTACAAACTTTCACTTAAGATGAATAGCTTCCAAGGATCACTATACAACACTGTGATTATGCTTAATACTATATTATATACTTAAAATTTATTAAAAGTGTAGATCTTAAACGTTTTCAACACACATACAAAAAAGGGGAAATTATGTAAGTTGATGGGATGTGTTAAGTAACTTGATTGTGGCAAATATTTCATAATGTACACATTAAATCATTACACTGTATACTTTATACACAGTTTCATCGATTATACCTCAATAAAGGTGGAGGGGGCAATTAAAAGAAAAATTAAGAAGTAAGTAAGTAAAAGTAAGAACATAGGAGTTTGAAGCTAAATAGAAAATCACCTGTGTTAAATGATGGTACAATCAGCTTCTGACCACCTACAGCAAGAAAGAAGCAAAAGTCTGGAGGACACATGGCAGGTGACAATTCAAATGGAGATGCTATTTGTCCTGAGAAGACACAAGGGGATTTGTCAGCCACAACAGCAAATCTCTTTCAAAATTAAGTCCCGTGTCAAAGCAGAGATTGGTATTTATCAATAAATGGGTGAAACGTAAGCCCTGAACCATCCTGGGGGTCACTGAAGAATGAAATTGGCAGTAGGCATGCACGTGTGTGCTCTCATGCCTTAGAAGTGATAAGAGAAAGTAGCCCCTCTTGCCTGAAGAGCTCCCTGCAGGGCTCCCTGGAGTTAAGCATAGAGACTAGAGCCCAAGGTGATAATATGGCAAAAGCTACAATGGCCAAGATCTCTCCAAGATTTATGCTTCTCTACTTGCAAGTCAATATCTTTGAAAAGCTGCATTTCCCTTTCCAGAGAGCTATTCATGAAGTTGGCTGTTAAGTTTAGGTAAAAATAGGTCACTGTCTTTTTCAAAGGCTCTAGAAAAACTCTTAGATCAAAAGTGCCTCCTTCATCTTGATCTAATGCCTGGGAAGACACTCCTAAGCTTGTTTCAGTTATCCATGGCCATGTAACAAACCAGCCCAAATATTAGTGACTTAAATGAATGATAGTAATTTTATTATCTCTCACATTCTTGGCCAAGCTAGCCAAGCTGGGCATGTTCTTCTCATTAGCTGGGGCTGCAGTCATCTGCAGACCAACTGGGCTGAACCACTGACATCACATGGTTGGCAGCTGAGGCTAACTTTTAACCAGAGAGCCCCCATGTAGACTCTCCATGTGGCTTGTGCTTCTCATATCATGGCAACTGTGCTCTGAGAGAGGATGTGGCAAGAATGAATATTCCAAGAGTGGGGAGATGGATGCTGCCAGTCTCCTGAAAAGCCGGGCCCAGAACAAGGGGTCACTTCCACTGTTCTATTAATCAAATAGCCACTGGCCCAGCCTAGGTTCAAGTAGAGATATAGACCCTTCCTCTCAGTGAGGGAGTAACAAAGAATTAGTGGACATCTTTATCCCACCACAGAGCCACATTCCTTTCTTCTGTATTTTTATCACATATATCAAAGCAACCACAGTAGCAGCAATGTTTTAGCTTTGCACAAAACCATCATTGCAGCTTACTGTAAATACTGCTTGAATCCTTTCCTGAGAAGTAGTTCTTTGGGAGGAAGAGTATAATACAGCAAAAGCATGGCCCTAACTCTTCACCTTTGCCATGTAATGTGGCAATGTCCTCCAGTCTGACTCTGGTCTCATCCATATGATTTGCTTTGGCCGATGAGATGTTAGCAATTGTGACACAAGAAGGTATGAAAAGTGCTTCACAGTCAAGCTTGCCCTCCCTCTTGCACCTCTGCCAACACTGTAAGAACATGCTCAGACTCACTGCCAGAAGATGAAGACACCTGGCAAAGGTCAATTGCCCCAGCTGAGACCATCTCAGATCATTCAACAGTCTGATGCCCCCGGATGGGTGAGCAAGCCCCACCAAGATCAGCAGAACCCTCTAGCTAACCCCCAGCTGACTCCACGATGAGCAGTACATGCTAATTACATCTCAGAGGTTGAATAGTTATTACTCACCATTATTGTGGCAATAAGCAACCAACAGGGACTAGAGAGATGTTTGAGAACAGTCAAGGTTATCAAGAAAAAGGAGACATACCAAACTTGACACTTTGTTTTTGCCCTGTTGCCATGTAGAATTATTAAATATCTAATTGATCATACTATAAGTATTTCACAGAAGAGATTCATCTGCATCAGGGAATCATCTGGCACCAAGAGAATGGGGCTTATAAACAGCTTGATGACAACAGGAAAACGCAAAGAAAGAGTTCCATTTGGTTTTGCTGGAATCAGTTGTATCCATGGGCACTGGGGGTTGGATGCAGCTTAGCAGAGCCCAAAGCAAAATGACAAATGAGGCCATTGGGTACATGTATACCAGAGGGAACCCTGGCCTTTGGCTATGGTTCATTAACAAGATTGAGCTTTCTCCTTGAAAATCTGGTCAGCAGCTTTGAGAATCTTTCTAGTTAAGCCTAAAAGGCAGATGTAAATGTTCCTTTTGTCTGCATTTTGGTCTTTTGCAAGATTTTAACCACTGAGCTTATTTATTTTCTTTGCTATAAATCACAAGCATAATGCATGTGCATGTAATATATGTATATAAGTATATAACTATATACACATCTGTGTGTCTGAATATATATCTCAATCCATGTGAGTATACTGGGGTAGGTCCTATAGGAGCTATAATAAATAATGGGAAATGCATGGAGCTCTTAAAAAATGGTAATAATCCATGATTCACATTGTCTGTCACAGCCACACAGAAATTATAGCCTCCTTGCAGGTGCAGTTTTACAGATATTGCTATCTTTTCTTTCCAGAAAACAGCCTCTGTTATCATGATGATTGTAAATTGTCTTATTATGTAACACACTGGTCTGAGCTTATACAATCCAGTTTTAACAAGAGGTTCTCAGCAGTGAATGGCTTTTTTTCTGCTGTACATATACCCCCCCAAAAGTGTGTAACCACCGTAATGGATAAGCAAAACTACAATTAAACATAAAGAATAAAATAAATTGAATTCTCACGGTAACATTAAATTATTGCATGAGCTCTCTTTCATTTAAAATCTGTAATCAAATAAAATATGTATGCAGTCACGCAGATGCACAAAAGCTTGTGCAA